>NC_091692.1:10625530-10928560 GCF_041296265.1 Equus caballus | reverse complement strand
AGAAAAACTGGAAAACAGTGTTAGGCAGGACAAAAAAAATTGGAAAATTTACAATTATACCATTCATAGACTATCATTTTTATCACACATAGTTAACTTTTCGACATCTTAATTCAGGGTTTCTAAGTTCCTGTTTTCAATAACGGCTATCCTGACCATCTCTTTTTTTCTGCCAGCTGTATATATATGAGATATAACTGGAAAAAAAAGTATGTATTTAAAGAGTACAACGTGATGATTTGATATACATACATATTATGAAATATCTACCACAACCAAGATAATTAACCTCACATAGTTATCTTTTTTGGGGGCTGGGGGAAGAATGCTTAAGATCTACCCTCTTAGCAAATTTCGGGTATTTAATACAGTATTATTAACCATAGTCAGCACGCTATACATTAGGTCCTCAGAATTTATTCATTGTATAATTGAAAGTTTGTACCCTTTGACCAACATCTCCCCATTTCCCCCACCTCCAACCGTGGCCACCATTGTACTCTCTGTCTCTGTGAGCTCAACTCACATTTTTCTTTATCCACTCATCCAACATGGAGATTTATTTTATTTCCATATCTTGGCTCTTGTGAATAATGCTGCAATGAACATGGCAGAGCAGATATCTCTTCAAGATATTGATTTTGCTTCCCTCAAATGTATACTGAGTGGTGGGACTGCTGGATCATATGATAGTTCTATTTTTAGTTTTTTGAGGAAACTTCATGTTGATTTCATAGTGGCTGTACCAATTTATATTCCCATCAACAGTGCACAAAGATTCTTTTTTTCCCCACATTGTCATCAACACTTGTTCTCTCTTGTCTTTTGATACTAGTTATCCTAACAAGTGTGAGGTGATATACCATTGTGATTTCAATTTGCATTTCACTGATGATTAGTGACCTTGACAACTTTTTCATATACCTGTTAGCCATTTGTATATCTTCCTTGAAAAAATGTCTATTCAGATCCACTGCCCACTTTTTAATCAGATTCTTTTATGCTATTGAGTTGTATGCGTTCTTTAAATATTTTCTACATTAACCTCATATCAGATACGTGGTTTGCAAATATTTTCTCCCATTCCATGGATTGCTTTTTCATTTCACTGATGGTTTCCTTTGCTGTACAAAAGATTTTTACTTTGATTTAATCCCGCTTGTTTAGTTTTCCTTTTGTTGCTTGTGCTTTTGATGTCATATCCAAATAAATCACTGCCAAGACCAATATCAAGAAGCTTTTCCCCTGTTTTCTTCTAGAAGTTTTATGGTTTCAGGTGTTACATTTAAATCTTTAGGCAATTTCTAGTTAATTTTTGTGAACAGTATACAATGAACGTTTTCAACGTGAGAATGGATGTAGACTATTTTGCCTTATATTTTGAGAATTTTGAGAGAAATATTCTATGTAAAAACAAGTTGAAAGACATAGCTGGAACTTCAAGTTGTCCTGAAAAATTGAAATCATTGCGATAGTATTTTATAATGGTAAGCCACTACCTACATGGCTAACTTCCGAGAGGTCATGTTAGTTTTCTTTGTTTGCTTGTTCGTTTGTTTCTTAGAACAAGTTAACATTTAATGAGTAGCCACTATGTGCAAGCTTCTGCATGATCATACATGAGCAAATTTAGCAGATTACTGTATTCAGTTTGCACAGTTTTGGGAATACTATTTTTACCCCTAATTGAAGATGGAAAAGCTTGGAGAAGTCAAGAAGTGTACCCAAATTCAGACAACTGGTAAATGGCAGAAACATGGCAAATATGTCTGACTTCAGTGTAAATTTTATCTACAACACTGTTTCATCAGGATTGTGTATATTTGTGTGTTTATAATTAAAGTAATCTTTTAACTTTTTCAAAAAGAAAACACTGTAAGTTGTTTTAAGGGAGTATTCAATTAAACAGCACTTTCAGCTCAGGTATATGGATAAAAATCTGGGCCTGCTGTCTATCCCATTAACTTGCGTCACTCCTTTTAACCTTGTATTTTCAAGTATACACACATGATCTTCAGTTTGTGTTGTCTTTATTTAATACATTTTTCAAACAATAATTAATAGTATACAAATAATTGTTTCTAAAATGACTCAAGTTGACAAAGATTCTTTGCTTGACCAAACTTTTGTTGGGCTCCCGAGTCTTCTCCTAGGCCTACCTGCGTACTTCCTTGTAAAATCCAGGTTTAGCAAGATCCCTGCTAAGTCAGTTTAGTGAGAACTCTCCACCCTCAACGTCTGATTACCCTCGATATCTCATCAGACTCCTTATCCTCCAGGTGATGTCTGATCTCCCTGGCCTGTCTTCAGCAAGAATCCTGTTAGATTGGTTTAGCCAGAATCCCGCTTGAGCTCTGATGTTTCCTCTTAGTAATTTTCTATCCACTGACCCTCCCCCTTCTCATTGGCTGTAAATTCCTCCTTGTCCACGCCGTATTCAATGTTGAGCCCAATCTCCCTTCCCCACTGCAAAATTCTATAGCAGCAATACTTACACATGCTACAATGGTCCTGCGTAAAATCTGCCTTACCATCTGTAACAAATGTCATGAGTCATTTTTCTTTAACAACGTAATAATATAGCTTCACTATTGTTTGATTATCAAATCTCTTAATGTAAAATTTTAATTCTGGTTATTATGGAGGAAGTTTTGTGATCCAGATGAAGCATATCAATGAACTATGTCTAGTGCAAGTAATAATTATAATATAGTGATGAATAGTATGAATTTTGGAATCAGACAGACCAGGTGGGACCTTGTAACAGGTCATTTATAGAAGGTGGGAGTGACCTTCTATAAATTACTTATCATCTTTGACTCTCAGTTCTTTCATCTGTGAATGGCACAAAAATACCTTTTGTGAGGACTAAACCGATAGTATACAAATGGCAGAACCAGGTTTTTGCTCGACAAATACCACCTCCTGTCCTTCTTACTTTAGTGCTAAGTGCCCAGATTTAGTAAGCCACCTGGGCGCCCGGTCGATTCCTCCTCTGCAGTTGCATGCAGTCATGCTACTATGTTCTACCCCATGGAATACCTGCCGTTGTAATGTGCAAAGCTTCAGGTCTTGTCAAAAAGAAAATAGAGTGCCCTCTCTTCCCTCTCCCCCTTTTGGCTCGCAGGGAATGTAGATCTTGGATTACAGAGTGGAGACTCTGGTTTGAGAACAGAAATGACAAGATAGGAACTGGGATTCCTGCCTCTATGGAGACCCCATATCCACGTGGAAAATTATGGAAGTCAAGCTTTCTCAAACTTGAATATGCTTACAAGTCACCTGGATGTCTCGTGGAAATTCAGATTTTTATTCAGAACGTCTTGGTGGGAGCTGAGATGCTGCATTAACATCAAGCTCCCAGAAAATGTTTATGTTCCTGGCCCGAGGACCACACTTTGAATATCAAGAGTATAAGACACTTACTCATGGGCTGTTATAGGTGAGAGAGAGAAACGTTTCTTTCGCCCAAATCATGGTTATTTTGGTCTGGATTGTAGTAGAGAACTTGGATACTAACTAGTATAATGTGAGAATGTCTTAGTGTACTGCCTGCCAGAGAAGAAGCCCCAATAAAAGATTAACCTTACCTGTATTAGCACTGATGAATTATTCATACTTATTGAAAAATAACTACTCAGTTTTTAAAACTTGAAGGTCTTTCTATCAAACAATTTAAAAACTCAATTACACAATATTCTCTCCCTACAAGTGTGCACACACATAACTTTACACACGTGCATAGACAGATCTCTAAATATTACATATATGTATCTATATGTGTGAGTATATATATATTTCTTGTGTGTCGGTATATTAAATAGTATCCTTAAAAGCTAGTAGCATGTAATATTTAGAAGGCAGTCTGTCATCACATTTATTTTCACCATAAGTGAAGTGTGAACCCCAGCCAGGAATTGAGAAATTCCTCACAGATCAGATCAGAAGCACAGCCAATCTGAATTGCCCACGCATTGAAGTTTAACCTTTCATCCCCATGGAAAACTCAAGGAATTAGTATTCAGTAGTATTGGATAAGAATTTAAATACATGATTTAGCTATGGCTTTAATACAATTTAGATTATAAATTATAAGATATCGTGAACCTCAATTATACTATATAAATAATGGATAGGAAGAAAGAGGTAGAGAAAATTATTATGCCAGTAATTTAAAAATATCTAATTTGATGTAATCAGGAAAAAAAGAAGTTCTTTAACGCAACTTTGTCTACACTGCTAAATAGATTTGGATTTAAAAGAAAAAACTTTAAGTAAAATTACTCTCTGTAGGTCTACAAATGATCCATAATTTTTCAGAGAAATATGTATTCTCTAAATAGATAATTAAGATATAATTATATTTCACTGACTATCGCTAAGCCATTAGAAGTATAAGAAATAGTTTAGACATTATCGATAAGATAAACAGGTATTGAGGTATCTATTTCCAGTGATTAAAAATATTCATTTTAATTATGAAACTTAATTTATGTCATCAGTGGACACAGCTCAAAAAGCTGAGGAACATGGTATATAATTGTTTAGTGAGACATAATAAATAAATGCGTATCTTTGGCAATGTTAAATGAAGGAAGAATGAGCTCTAAAATAATTAAATATAATAATTATTTGCATTAGAGTAAGTGGCCTTATAAATAATATTTTGCCACAGTTAAATAACTAAATAAAAATTACTCTAAATGATGCTTTTGGCAACGTTATAGTTTCATCTGATTCATTAATTCTGTTCTTCATTTCTTCTCTCTTTCTCGGGCTCTCCCTTTTCACATGTCAACCCCCTATAATCTGCCTTTTGACCACAGTATTGTAGAAAAACTGTTCATTCAGAGGTCAAAGAGTGATGTCTTAGTTGCCAAATTGAATAAAAAACTTTTAGTTCCGCTTTGCTTCTCTGTAGCATGTTCTCGAAACCCCTCCCCCCTGAGCTTCAGCAGTTTCATTTTATCTATTTCCCTAACTGTTCCCTGTAATTCTGCTTCCTCACTCATCTTCCTCTTTCTCGTCCTTATATATCCCTGGTTCCCTTTCCTATCCTCCTCGCTTTTCACCTGTCTTGTGTGGTTCTTACTCTTCTTTGGTTCACTGACATCTCTGAGTTTCCGATGAGCCGTGACCCTTCTGCTTAGAGAAAAATAAGCACGTACCCAATTTTAAGTGCAATTTTAGGATATTCATGAATCCCCAAAAAGCCATATGTAAGATGTTCCTGACTGAGACACTGTTCTATAAACTTTCTCATAAATTCGCATAGCTTTCATGACTATGTATATGCTGACAAATTCCATGGTTCTTTTCTTGTTCAGTCCAATAGTTCTAACAATAGCTCCAACTTTCAATTAGGCAGCTCCCTTGGAAGGTCAAGCCGGTATCTCAAACTCAGCATATACCCATAAGTGAATTTACCATGGTCCCCCCACTAACACCTCCACCACTCTCTATCTGGGCTGATGACCCCATACCCACTGAGAAATATCTGAATCCGTGACATGTCCCTCTTCTTAACTCCATAATATAGAATAAGTCACTCCGTGTATTTGGTTGATTTTTGTTTCCTTATAATATTGCCTACTTTTGTTTCTGGCTGTCATCGCTACTACAGGCTCTGGCCAGGCTCTCTGCACTTCTAAATTATTACAATAGCATCTAGTCTCTTTCATGGTAGTCTCTCTCCTCAGAGCCACTGGGGTCTGATCATTTTAACTTGCTTAACAAGCTTCAATGGTTCCCCATTGTTTACAGAATTTCACAAAAAGAAACAAACTATATGCTAGCCACCTAATCAAGGTACCAGGTAAAGCACTACATACTTTACATACATTGCTTTTATGTTAATAATTAGTACACTGAGGATTTAAGTGAATCTTTCTCTTTAAGATTGTGCTCTTTCTACTGAATCTCACAGCCTCAGCGAGTTCCAATCCCATCATGGTACAGACGAACCCTGGGCACAAGCAGACCCACCCAGGGAAGACCTGGGTTTCTGCCTCCCCAACACCTAAGTTTATCTCTTACCCTCTTCGTCCTGTGGAAGAGGCAGTTACATCCTTTTCCGTTTTCCGCTGTAGATGGAGGTGATCATGTGATTCCGTTTTGGACAAAGCAACCCCGAGGGTCATCTGGACAGGTTTTTCTCCATGGTGAAGAGAGAGATGTATGTAAAGAGAGCCACTTTTGCTCCCTTACTGACTTTCCTGCTTGAGTCATTATAAGGATACAATGTCTGAGACTGCAGCTGCCACCGTTTGACCACAAGGTGACAAGCCCAAAGATGAAATTCAACACTTTATCTTGGAGAGAAGGATGAGAAGCACTTAGATTCTTGATGACAGCAGCAAACCCCCAAACTAACTCTGGACTGCTGGTTAAGCAAATAATAAACTTTTTTAGAGTTTAAGCCACTGTTAGTGGTTTTCCTGTTATTTGTAGTATAAACCATAGTAAATGATAAACTACTATTCTGGTCTGATATATTTTAATTCTCGCCAGTGTACCATGTCTGCAAATAGAATTAAACACCATTTCCCAAACATGACAAACATTTTCATACCTACATTATTTGTCGGGTAGCTTCCCGCCCAGGTCCTTTACCCATACTTATTTTTCTGAATGACTTAACTTCTGTCTCTTCCTTTGATATCTAGAAAAATCTCACCTCTTTCAAATTTGTCCTCTGTGTCATCAAACTCTTCTGTGGTGGCACAGTTGGTTCATTGTAAAAATAAAATTGGTGGGGAGGGCTTAGAAATTGTATCTCTTTGCATAAGTGTCAACTCTCTTAGATTCTGTTTCCTCGATGTTGAAGATTTTATTCATGTGCTTCCTCAGCTTTAACAAGTGCTCCTATTTAGAACACTAGAAGTGCTAGAGGAATACATGAATTCAAAAGCTTGAGTCATTTTTTGGGTTTCATTTTAGCTCTTCTCATTTTTTGGTGGCTGAAGTTATTTTGTTTTAAAAAGGTCAAAATTTTTTAAAAAATGGTGGTCACCGGAGGGAAAGGGGGTGGGGAGAGGGAGAAAAGGGTAAAGGGGAGCATACGTGTGGTGATGGCTGGGAATTAGGCTTTTGGTGGTGAACAAAATCGAATACAGTCCATACAGGAGCCAAAATATAAAGATGTACACCTGAAATTTACACAAGGTTATACGCTAGTGTGGCTTCAATAAAATAATTTTAAAAAATGAAAAAGGTCAAATTATTTCAAAAAATTTTTCTAGGTTATTTTCTAGGACAATTCATTTCCAAAGGAATTGAATATGAACCTGTCGTATTAAAAACGGACAGGAATTTTGCCCTGAAATATAAGGAGATCTCTGGGCTTTGGTTTTACATTGAGAACATCAGCTGCTGCATCCTTAATTCTGCTTCCTCTGCTACAAGACAGGAGCAGGTAGGTAAGCTTCCTATTGGACTCCTTATGTTTCCTCTCTCACAAGACTTACAATTTATCACTACATTGTAGTAGCCAATTATATTGTTTCCCTCATTAGATTTGAAGCTCCTGGAGGTTAAGTATTTGGCCTTATTTACTCTTGTATTACCCACATTTTGCACAAAGCCTAGTTCATATTTACTAACGTAAGAATATCTTTGCTTCAAATTTATTCTTAAGTTACAATATCAAAATATTTGACTTTTAAAAATTTAAAGTCAACTGTGCTCATATAAATATTCCATAATTGCATGACTTGAACAGCTTTCCAGAAAAAGTCTAATTATATTATGAATATTCCAGAGTTTTGTTATTAATTCAGTACAGATGCCTTTTAAGAGAAGCATAGGAGTGAGTCGCAATGTTGTCATTCACCCAGGTAGAGGTAGCTTAGACAAGACGGGACTTAACCTACCCCTGGAGATATACCCTGGCTCTGCGGGACTGTAAGCCTTCGCCAATTTCTGTAATCTCTTCCCAAAGATTGCAAACCTCCTCTCCCCAGGGTTTACAGTCCCTGACAGTCTGTAAACCAGCAGGGATAAATTCTGCTTCTAGTTTGTAATTACTGGGTCCACATCCCAACAAGACAGATCAAACATTATTGAGATCGCCTTATTTAATTAGTGGACATGCTTCTCTCTAAACATCAAGTAATGCAGTTCGAAATATAATGTCAGGGGGACTTCAGGTTGCTTTTTAGGTTTTTGTTTTTTTAAATTTTTCTATGATACACTTGCTGGGTCTATATTCTACCATAGCCTGTTATCACTAACATTAATAATGTTGGCTTCTATGCATATTTTAAAGAAAATTTGTTTTTGCTAGAAAAAAACAAGGATAGCAGGTTATAGAATGGAGACTGTCGAATCTTGAATTCTTATCCCTTCTCTGAGAACAGTCCCTGTTATTAATGTATATTATTACTTCAAGTATGTCAGAAAAGGAGACAAACAGTCAGAGGCAGGAATTTCTCCCTAATTCACTCTGCCTAGCCAGCAAAATGTAACGCAAAATTATTCAGGGGAAAAATACAATTTTCTGTCATCTCTGTCATACACTGATAACAAAGCTATGGGCTAATATGTTTTGATATTTTTCTCACTCGTTTATCATGTGACCTTTCAGGCTATCATTAATACAGCTGAGGGACAGAGCAGATACACTGAAATAAGGGTGTGGAGAAGTCACATTGCTTCTCTAACAACCAACGGTCAGTCACAGCAATTTATGCTTTTCTCCAGTATAGCTCTGACTGAGGAAGAGGAATTGTTATTAAAATTTGATATTACTGCCTAGGTTCTGCCACCTAGAATTTGCAACTTTTAGCAATGATGGGAATACTGGAGGGTTAATAAATTTCCCTTTGAATTATGATATTAATACAATACAACGTGTCTGTTCAGATATTCAGAGCATATATATGAAAAAATGTATCCTAGGCATTTGAACATTGACTATTAGTCATACTCTGATTTGGTAAATCCAGGGAGCGCATTAAAATATGATTGTTGAAATTGCTCTGCATGTGTTCAGGAAAAATTGTTGATATTTTTAAAGCATAGATGAACCAAAATAATTTGTGGTACTGGGGACTGTGGTATGGACACCCAAAAGTTTAATACATCTTGTGTTTTCTTTGATGATAAATGATACCTGGTTGAAATTTGCATGCAGCCTAACACCATTTCTGACAATGGTCTAGTTTTTATGTTGCCCGTGGAGGCTAGACTTTAAAATTCCAATATAAAACTAATTTATACTTGACATTAATGAGTTAAGAAATGTTTTATATAGTGCATCAGGGCAGAGAAAGAACTTTACAGGAATACACTGAAATCAAATCATGTCTGAATACTACCGTTATGTACAAAGATGAAAAAAAACCCTTCCCAGGCTTAGCTAAGCCCTAGTAAACGCTATGTTTCTGATGTTTATATTAAGACAACCATTTTTCTTTCTTTTACACCACGTAAAAATATGATAATATGACGGTAAAGTATTCATTTTAAAAGTATGCATTTCTGTTAAAGGTTGTGAAAAAAATTGTAGTTTTGTTATAAAATTATTAATATTAATCTAAATCCTCATATTAAACAAAGAAAATCCTTCTCTTTGAAGAATATTTAAAAAATAAAAATAAATCAGAAAATGACCTTTCCATCAGAAAAAAAGTAAGGGTGACAGTTTTATATAGAAGAATTAAGTAGGTCCCAGAAAGACCGTGAACATGTATAGTGAATTCTTAAATCTTATTTTAATATGTATTATGTACGTTACAGAGCATTTTTTAGGTTCAAAATCAGTACTTATTTACTAATTGGATAAAATCACTAATATAATGGTCTTAAAAATTTGAATAAGACAAATTTCATATTTCAAACGAAGTTTATAAGTAAAAGTCATTTATGTGTGTATTTTTTAAAAAACATATTCTGCTTATAATTTGACCTTATTTTACCAGAAATATTTTATTGCGTGTTTATTTTATTGTATAAGTTAATGAATTGAACCTGTATGCATCCTGAAAATATGCTCATATCATCAACAAATGTAGAATATTTTAGTAAAAGAGTGTGAGTCTATGTTAATTGATAGATAATTTCAGGAAAATGTTAGTTTTATAAATCCGGGAATTTATTTCATTAAATGGTTTCTAATGAACTTCATTAACAAATATGAACTGTATAATATACTTATAAAAAATCAGAGGATTTGATTTTTAGACGATGGCACATAAATATATGTTAATATAATGTTCAAGTCTCCCTTGTATCCTTTCATTATATTGTACTCAAGCAAGGCTTTGCAAAGAGGAATTTTCGTAGGTCTTCTCTATCACAACCCATAACTTTGACATGGAAGAAGAGCTCCAATTGGAGGGTTCGAGTGTATTCAGTGTCTGCCTGCTTCATCCCCCTGAATCCCCATGAACAGATTATTCACCAAAGTGAATTTTACAAAATTCCATTTTTCATTTATATCACAGGAGAACGAGAAGCTGGTTATGAGAAGAAAGTCGAAAAGGTTGGGGAAAAGAAAATGAATAGGAAGGTCTCTACTCTCCGAAGGCAAATATCCTACAGATGCAGCAAAGACATCCAAAGAAGTTTGTGTTAGTCATTCCAGAAGGGAATTCTAAATGGCTTAGCCTCCAAGGGATGCACACTCAATACATAAACGCTTGCTTAATTAGCATTTAAGGTATTTTATGGAAATAGATTCTTTGTTATTAGCATAATTTAAAGGAGTTTATTCTTTTTCCTTACATGTAAATCTTATCATTAAATAAAATATTATACTGCTTTGTGGAAATTTTTAAAAAGTTATATATTGCTATATATACACATTTTTTTCAGCTGTTGGGGTAGAGGATTAATGATGGGGTGCAAAGCCAAATAGAAGAACAAGATCCTAAGTTAAGCTTCCACACACAGCTTCAGTAGAATATGTGTTCTGCTTTCATTGCAACTGTGATATTGTCATAAAGCTATGAAATTAAGGCTTTCTTTTTTTCCAATTCTATGAGAGTATGCTTAGCAGAAAACAGTGATTTCCAGGCTAGTATTTCTGTTTGCATGTAAATAAAGCCGGAGTCACAAACAAAGCCAACCACCTCACATACTAGCCTTCAGTGGTAAAGGATGGAGAGGCTGCCTGCTACCAATCAGCACGTGGTTGCCATGGTTACAAGGTCAGGAAATATGCCTTTTCCCCAGTTGTCCAAGGCTTGCACATGTCACTTTTGAAACTATGAATTTTATATACAGGTCAGGAGATGCATACCAAAGAAATAAACAGTGAACTGGACCATAATGACAGCTAACTTTCAAACGTCCTTGGATTTTTTACATATCTAGCTAAACGCATCCTGTTATTTTGAATGGACTGGATTTTGTTTGTTTGTGTATTTCTTATATTTTTTTTGAATAATCTTTTTGGTCTAATAAAATTTTATGTGGTAGCTTCAAATTATATCTCATTATTGTAAGCATACCATCAATAACTTGTTTCATAAAAGTGTTATCTTTTTCTCTTTGTAAAATTATTTTAAATGACAGCAGTAGAATATCATAAAAATATAATGCCATGGAACTTGTGAACATAGTATAACAACTGTTCTATGGAAAAATTAATATTGTTATGTCTATCTCTAAACAACATGGGGCTTCGGCTATTGATAAATGGAATGTTCTTTTTCAAAAAGTGTAAATGTTTTTGTGCTCACAATGCCAAATTTATGAGCTTTTAAAAATGTGCTATTTAAAGGCAAATTGCAAATTAGTAAATTATAAGAAAAAATCTTATTTGTGAATTAATGGAAAATTTGTTGCGTAAATTAGATGTAGACCTCTCAAGGGAATTAGTGCTTTGCAGAATCTAAAGCAGATCAAGGAAATTTGATAATAATTATTTAAGCATTGATGTTACCTTAAAAAAAATTTCCTTCTATAATTCGTTATGAATCTATTCACATTTAATATTTATATTAAATATTAAGTTTGATATTTATATTAAATGGTAAGTTTTATATTTGTATTAAGAATTATGTTCTGAGTTTTAATTTATAGAAATGATCATTATTTCCTTACTTTGAAATATGTGCCATTTCATGAACACTAGGAAAAAGAAAGGAAGAGCAAATTTTTTTCAAGAGAAAATGATCCACTATTGTTTACAGAGTATTAGATAATTGTTTCAATACAAGTGTGCTTTGCAGAAATGCTTTACCTGTGTAAATACACATTTTTACACACTAAATCCTTAGCTATGGGACTCAAGGGGATGTCTATCCACTCGAAGTATGACTAATGTGTGTCATTTAAATAATAAGCTATAGTTTGGCATGTATCACATATTATAAATGACTATCAGGTACATGTGATTAAATAGTATTATAAGAATCCCATGCACCTTTGCAACAGACATTTTTCTTTTCATAACAGGAGTCAGTGATTTTGCACATCTTTTTCCATTTGAAGTGGGTTTTACATTGTATTAATTGATACTAAAAGCTTAAACATAGCCTTAAAACACAATGAAAGCCAATATTGGCCTCCCTTTTTCTTCTGGATTGCTGCTTTTGTTCAAATGAACATTTTTTTTCTTTCTCTCTTTCTTTCTCCGTCTCTCTCTCCTCTCTCTCACTCTCTCTTTTGGCCCAGGAAAGATTAGTCCTTACCTTGATAACAATCCTTCCTTTTTTTTTTTTTTTTACTGAAAGCAGCATTCAAATGAGAAACTAAGTACATTTCTTTTCAACAGGCAATTTACCCCATGATGAGATATGCTTTCACTTATTTTTCTTTGACATTCTAGCATCTAGCAGCACAGCAGGTATCTGGACGGTAGGCTTCAAATAAAGGATAACCACATTCTTACGTTAATAGACGCCATTGTATGGCTATGTCATATTATTGTAGCATTTAGTTCCTTTAATTGTGCTTTTAAAATTATACATGATAAGCTGATTCAGACAAAGCGACAAAATATCAAAATCAATTCTGTTATCATTATTGTTCTATTTATACACATCTGCTTACATATATACCAGCTGTTCTCCAGGCATATGATTCTTTGAAATTAAGAAAATATTCTGCACCATTTTACTGATATGTAGTGAGGCTCAAAGTATTTAAATTTCATTGAATTGACACTTTATGCATTCTATTTGTCTTACGGGGACAGAAAATAATCCAACAAATATAAGGCATCACTTTCTATTTCTCAATATTAGAAATTTTGCCGTTTGAAATAAAAACATAAATAGATCTGTTCACCAAAAGACCATTTGAAGCGGAAGCCGTTTACATGGCACTGATAATGCAGCTTTGCTTTTCTTCCTTCTCTTTATATAGTTTCTGCAGAACCCTGCTTCATGCTATCTTAGGAGCCTTTCCTCTTCTTTTTGGTGACCTTTCAGTATGGCCAAATGAGTCCAGGGTGTATGTCTTGTGGCCTGCGTGAAACCTTGCCCATTAGCCAGTCCCCAAACCTTTGATGTGGACCATCGGCCCTATGATTTCTGTGGTTCATTCATTTTTGTGTTTCTCTAACGATCGCTGCCCCAGCTCTGAATCCTGTCTTTATCGTAGACAGAACCGACAACAGGCAGCCTTGTCTTTCATTTCCTTGATGTACTTTGTACTGTGGTATGGCTTTTGTTAGTATTGACGCAAACATTACCATAAACCACCACCTAGGGACTAGAAACAATTGACTAACTGTTTTCAAATCCAATACACTTAAGTTGATCAGACACAAAGTTTAAGTACAGTGAGCTATAGCAGCACCAATTCTGTGTGGTCCCAGTCTCTCTAGACTACAAAATAAAGGTCAGTGGAATGCAGATGCTTGTGGCAAGACAGCCTGCAATGAAATTCATTCAAGAGATGAATATTGGGCCAAGGACTCATTCCTTTACTTCTACAACACAAGAAGTGCCAATTCTGTTCCCTGGTTTATTTTAAATGATTTTCTCTTTATCTACTTAAAAGCTCAATCTGAATAAGAAAAATGGGCTGGCATGTAATAAAAAGCAAGTTCAGATTTTGATGAGATGTCTATTTCAAATTGACAAATGTTAAAATTTTTCCCTTAGATTCAAATTGCAAGCTCACTGTCATTGAACTTATGATGATAACTAAATGTGTCATAGCATACAGAAGAATTACAAAGGTAACTATATTGTTAATGCAAAACTCGGCCTGACCCTAACTGTGCAAGGAGCAGAGGCCGGGTCATTTTCTTTTTGAATCTTGTGAGATCTATATTCAAGGCTTTGTAAAAAAGGCCATTCAGATTCAGTTTCCCAGATGATGCTTCAAAGATGTCAGCTCAATCTTTGAAGTTTCTTCCTAAAACAATCAAGTGAGAAAATGGGAAATTAAATGTGAAGAGATTAAGGAAATGAAATAGACTTGAGGCACCTACTATTTCTCAATCTCTCTAATTGTACATTAAATATACAAAATATTTTAATCAAATTCCAATTACCTTTTTAAATGTTTTAATTCTCTTAAAATTCCATATATGAAATATTAATAGATATTTTTGAGGATATATATTAAAATCTCAGTAATTCTTTGAAATAAGGTTTTAGGTCAACTGTAACAACATTATACCACAGGAGGTTTTTATAAAGACATAGACTTATGAATTGCTGTTTTGACTACAACTCTGTCATCAAAGTAACACAGCTGTGTGATGTATGAGCTCTGTGTTCTTTATTCTATAGATAGATAGAATAAAAAATTATTCTATAGATACTTTAACATCTTCTATCTTATTTAAATTATTTAAAGATTATAGTTTCCAGTAATATAAAGTGGTTATTATGCAATTATTATTAAAAGTAAGCTTCAAAATAGACAATGGAAAATTAAATTAGATTATGATACCATGCCTTATATGTTTCTATCTATAGCAAAAAATTTTTGTATACAATGTATATATCTACAATTCATAATATTCTACATATTTAGGCAACATGCAATAGTGCATTTAACTTTACTAAATTTAATTTTACTAAAATCCTATATTTAAGATGTTTTTCCTGTTTAATTTTTTATACTAATAAATGAAGCACTTATTCCATTAATAACTGGAATTACTATTTTATGAAATTATATTTATTATATTTGCGTTATAGTTAAATTTGTTGAGGCTTACTCAGTCAGTCTTCAGCGGACAGCTTCACCAAGTTCAATTCATATCACATAGATATAAGAAAGCCAAAATGATTTAAGTCCTGAGTTCACTATGTCATACCCTTCTTGACATCATTTTATTTTTTAACCATTTTCCAATGGACCGTATAAGATGTATCGGGGTTGACGGTTTAGGTGACTGAATTTATGCACAGAATCTCTTGCTGAATTGCCAAATAATTGTGCTCCGAAAATAGATTTAGTAGGGTAAGAGCAATCATTAACCAACTGAAAATGTTTACTTAAGAGTCCTTTAATAAACACAAAAGCTTGAAATGATTATTGCCTGTGATTAATAATGTGAAGCGGCTAAGCTATAATTAAAGCCCTTCAAAATAAATAGCTATATTAACACTTTAGAGTTAAATATGGCAGCATCATTCATGATAAAATGTCATGATAAAATGTATTGTTTTCTCTGGATTATAGTGGCAATAGTATGAATTTTAACTAATTTCACAAATGGGTCAAAGTAAAAATATTTTAGTTCAACTATGCATTCAGTCTATCTGTTTAGTACCTAATTTGCAAGTGATTACTTGATTGGATGATTCACTTACTAAATACTTGTAAAATTAGCAGTGCTACGCTCAAGGAGAGAATAGTCTAGAAATATTTTTAATAAGAGTAAATATTTGGGGTACTTGAAAAAGGCACAAATCTATATCTTTTTCAGAAAAATTTTTACAAAGCATTATTTTTTCTTTCAAAAATATCTTTAGACAGCTTATACCACAGAAAACACGGAAAAAAATGTATTTTTTTAGTTTTGTTAAATCATGTGAACCTATAGAATGACTATAGTATAACAAATCCTGCAGATATTCCTTAAGAAAATAAATGACTATTTTGTTCATCTTTTAAATAAAAGAGATTATTTTATTACCATAAATTGTCCATATACTTAATATTTTCTATCAGTTTTCAGTTTATTTTTAAGGGTAACAAATAAACTGGAGGAAAAATGAAAGACTCATTTTGCTGTTACTCATGTAGGCCCCATTTCCGTATGATTCTTGCTCATTTTCAATATTATATGTCCTCAGAAATGTGATGAAATTGGTTATCTGATATTCAAAGAATTTTTAGTGAGGTATGCTGATTTTTATTTCAGCAAGTGCACCTTAGATTAACTCATCAGAATTCCGAACCACACCACCGGAGAAAATATTGAAGAAGAGTTAAAAGAAGATAAATGGAAGGTAGAAGATGCACTTAGATGTGAAGTGGACACATACACTTTCATTCGAACCACGTTGCTTCAAATAATGACCACGGCACAAGTTCATAACTTTGCAGAGAACCGGAAGAGCTGGGAGATAGACAAACAGGAAGAGGACCGCAGTTCAATTTACGCGGAAGAACCGGAAGTGAGTGCAGAGGCCTTCTCTCAGATAGTGCTGAAGTGGTTGCTTACCCTGAAAAGTGAAGTCTGTTTTCAGCAGTATGAAACGTTACTAACGTTTCAAACAAAGTGAACCCCTGTCAGTTTGACGTTGTCTCAGATCTTTGAGAATTTAAACCCCTACATCTCCTATTCAGAAAGAACGCTTTAACTATTCTAATGGCATATCTACAACAATAATTTCCGACCATAATAATAGAGAATAATTTTTAAATAAAAAGTGACTGGCAAACTAATCAAGTCTAGAGTGGGAATTTGTCACGGTATGTTTTAAGTTAAGAAAACATGGCAGAGTATTTTCCTCCGTCTTCGACCCTTCAATCATCCTGTTCATGATGGACTGATAATGAAATCGAATTTTGTCTCCTCTTCTTTCTCAGATAGATATACAACAATCCTTATATCAATTAATAATATTGGGAGGCTTTGTAGACTTTAATTTATAATTCATGATGAAAAATTAAACTAAAAAAAATCTTCTGGTGAAGTCTTAGCTCATGCTGGGATAGGAAATTAATCTACAGATAATTATATTTTCCCAATATAACCAAAAAATAAAAACAATTTTCATCTTTTCTAAATCAATCTATTTATCAAATGCATTTTCATGTGTTTACACTTCATGAATGAGGAAACTCTGGGTGGCGCTGAGTTGTCCAAGCCAAACACTGGCACCAGGAACTCAACCTAGGACTTCTGACCACAGTGTGTATTTTTTACCCTTAATCACACAAAACAAAGAGAATAGAGAAGTTAGATTTTAAGACGTGCATGGTAAATCACTTTTAAATTATTAGATTGTAATCTTATAGAGGATTCAATACAACAATTAGTCATTTTAAAAGAAATCAATAAACAATCACAGTTATATATTGTAAATGATCAAGTGCTTTTTCACACCATAATCAGAACAAAATTCTAATCACGTTTTTATGTAAGAATTGTTTTAAATCTTATTTCCTTAGGATGTACTCTATTCTTTCATTTGTAATATTTAGAGAAGAGGTTTTAAAACGTTTTAGATTAACTCAGTGATAACATTTCTCAGGGTAGCCTTGGAAAGACATCGCATTAGGGTATTCCAGAAAATATTTATATTGAATATATGACAGTATTAAAGTTCATCACAGCACTTTGGCAGCAGCTCCAGATGCTACCCAATCTAGGGTTTTAAGATTTCAAATAAGAGCTTATGGGCAGTTGTCAAGGTAATTTCTCTTCCCAGAATTTATTTAGGCAATTTCATTACTCCAGTCACTACAGCTAAGGTCTCTTTCTTAGACTGAGCATAATTTCTTTCAAATTTACTCACAGTATGTGACACAAACCAAGTAGTGCTTTCACTGACATCTGAAAATCTATGTGATCTCAAAGAAGTGGCTTGAGGAGAACTATACAAGTTACGATCAAAAGCAAAAAAGGATCAAATATACTGATAATTTCACTCACATGCTATTTTTTCATGGGTCATACCCATTTTTTAAAACTTTTTCTTGATTACTTAGCTATTCAGTGTATCTTTTAATTTATTTCCGGTGCATTTTGTTCTAAACAGAGTACCTTTTAATGGCCATTATAAAATCTCTGTAGAAAAACTTTAAAGAATAATGCATATTTTAATGTATAATTCTACTTGTATATAACGTGGCTGGATATTTCAGTGCTTCTAAAAAATATTCAGTATTTTATTTCATGATTAGACAATCTATATACATATATCTTAGTATTTCTTGATATTTTTTCCAGAACATTTCTTTATTGTAATAAAATATTTTTATTGTTTTGATTTCATTAATAAATTATTTCTCCTTCTGTAGTTATAGAGAAGAAAAAGCTATTAGGTGTTCATTGGTGTTTAAAGCCGCTCTTAGACATACTGACCAGAACCCTTATCAACGTTATCACGTTAGAAAATAAAGGATGGCAATAGTGGGGCTTCAATTTAAAGGAAGTAACAGTAAAACTGAGAAACCACAATTTGACAATACCATCTCAATTACTTGGTTACCGTGTCTAAAGAGCCAAACTGAAGTGGAGAGTTGGGCAATTGCTCCAGTAATTAAGTCCCCAAGAGCTCAAAACACATTTTGCCTAGATAATCCAGGTAATTCCAACTCAAGTGCCCAAGTGTCTCACTTTAAGATCGCCCAATGTGCTAGAAATCCAGTTATGGAAGAGCTAAATCAGAGAACTATTCTCCAATCACAAAAGGATTTATTCTAGCAATCTTTTCATTGTCAAGGAGGCAGAGGCCCCCAAAAATGAAGACAAGTTTTTGCTTGTTAACTATCTGAATTAGCATACATGTTCACCAATCTCCTAAAAGGAAATATAGAGAACAGACCTCATTTCCAACACCCTCGTTTTAGCCATCCAGAGCAGTGCTTTGGGAGTCAAACAACTGGCTCAATATGAGATCTTCACTTAATATCTATTTAACCTTGGAAAACGTGCTTAATCTTTCTAACCCTCTGTTATTCATCTGTTAAATAAGTATAACAATATTATGTATTTTGTATGACTGTTGAGAAAATAATATAACAATGGAAATAAAGCAGTTAGTCTAACCAGAAAAAGAATAAGCACACAATCAATTTTAACTACTGACTTTTGATACTAGCTGCTATCTGCCTCCCCGCCTCCCACCCCGAGAGCAGCCTAAATTACAACTCACTCCTAAATGAGATCAATACTCAGTAAAGACAATAAGTAAGAGGCAGTTTTCCAAATCTTATTTTTTCCATGACAACTCATTGACTTTGGGTGGGGTGATGACTTTTTAGATACAACACCAAAAGCATGATCCATGAAAGAAATAGTTGATAAGCTAGACTGCATTAAAATTAAAAACTTCAGCTCTGCTAAAGACAATGTCAAGAGAATGAGAAGACAAGCCACAGACTGGGAGAAAATACCTGCAAAAGGCACATTTGATACGGGAATGTTATCCAAATATACAAGGAAATCTCAAAACTTAAGAATAAGAAAACAAACAACGGATTAAAAAATGGACCAAAGACATTAATAGACAACTCACCCAGGAAGATATACAGATCACCAATAAGCATATGAAAAGATGCTCCACATCCAATGCCAGCAAGGGAATGGAAATGAAAACAGCAATAAGATGCCACTACATACCTATTAGAACACTGAACCGGAAAGGATGTGGAGTAACAGGAACTCTCATGAATTGCTGGAGGGAATCCAAAATGGTACACACACTTTGGAAGACAGTTTGGTGGTTACTTATAAAAGTATACTTTCTCTACTATATAATCCAGTCATTGCACTCCTTGATATTTATTAAAAGGAGTTGAAAATTTTGTACATAAAAATCTGCATACGGATGTTTATGGCAGCTTTATTTATAATTACCAAGCCCTGGAAACAACTGAGATATCTTTCAGTCGGTAAATGGATAAACAAACTTGGTACATCGAGACAGTGGAATATTATTCTGTGCTAACAAGAAATGAGCTATCAAGCCATGACAAAGGGCAAAAAATAACAAACATCAATTTTTAGGAAGTAATTTCAATAGATTACTTCTTTCTGAAACTTTCTTGGTAATTATGAATGTGTATCCATATAAGAAATTCCTAACTCCTAATTGTGATATTCTTATCTGAATTTTTTAATTGACAACAAAGATATGCAGAAAAGGCAAATTATATTTAAATCAACCTTGATCCTATAGCCTCAAAAGCAAATACTCTTATCTGGAACAGAAACCATTTAATCTCTTCATATGATAATGTAACCAGTGATTTTTCAATTTTCTTCCTTTTTGTTTTGCTTCCCCAATTTTTTTCTGAGAAATATACAAAATGTTTGTAACTTTTTAAATCAGAATAAAATTAATTAACTGATTTTAAGTGATTTTCTTTATTTTTTCAGTTCATATGACCTTCTTTAAATAGTGAAATCTGATGCCAGATCATTGATTTCAGAAAACAATAGAAAATGGCAAAGCAGGAGGCCCCAGCCTCAGTCCCCCAACAAAGATCAACAATTGAATAGCTATCCATGAACAAAAATAGCTCTGGGAGAGCTTAGAGTCCACTTAAGAAGCTTCAGCAGTACAATGGAGCAAAAAACTTGACAATGACCACACAAAAAGGATAGGAAGAACAGTTTCATTTTGCCTACATCATCCCATCTCCCAGGCCAGCACTGCTCAGCACGAAGAGGGACCTCTCTAGCCCAAAAGAGCTCTACTCATTGGGAAAAAGAGAGTGGGGTGGTCAACAAGCTTCCCCATCCTTTCAGGGCACTGCAGGAGGGACCTGCTTCAGTTTCTCCTCACTTAGAGACCGGCAAAGCTGAGACCTTTAGAGATAGCTAGGAACAAGGAAGAAGGGCAGGAGCCACCAATATCACGCACAGAATGGGAGCAACCATGCTTCCCAGTGCCTGCCCTGTATAGGATCCCAGCAGCCTTCATTGCTGAAGACCTCAAGAGCACTTGAAGATGCTACAGAACCACCCTCCTCCCAGCTTTCATCACTAAGGACCTTGTCACAGGCCCCTAACTGACTGCTCTACTGAGGGCCCCGGCAATTTTTGCTACCGAAGAAACCAGCAGCTAGCATGGCTGCCTCCGACTCCCTACAGATTTCATCACTGAGGGTTTTGCCCATAGGTTTTTGCATTTGCAGACACCAGCTGCCTAAGATCCTCGCCATGCCCTCCCTCCACTCCACTGGAGTCCAGGATCTTCACCAACAGTCAGTGCCAGCTTCTGTGGTTGTATGCATTCAAGACTCTGGCCTAGACCCCAGCACCAGACTCACACTGCCGTGCACATGCTTGTGGCAAGCTTCTGCAGCTGTAGAAGCAGATGCCAACAGCCAAGGCCCCCATATCTGCTTGTAGGCTGAGATCTGTCCCTGATTCCTGTCACAGGCCTGCACAGATGGGCTTGCCTGCAGCTAGCTCCTGCAGCTATGCACCTGTATGCTGCTGGCTGAACTCCTGTCATCAACCTTCACTGCCATGCCCACGCCCAAAATGAACCCTTTCAGCTATGCAAGTGTCTGCTAACAGTCAGGGCCCCTGCAGCTGCTACTGCACCCACAGTTGGCCTTGGTTCCAGCCCTCTCAACTATGCATGTGTCTACAGCAAGCTCCTGCCACTACGTAGGCAGCTGCAGTCATCTCCTGCTGCTGAGCAGGTGCATATCATTGGCTCTGGTCACCATCACCACCTGCCCTGGACCCTATCCCCTGGACCTGAAAGTACCATTGAGCACACCAATAGCCCTTGCAACTACTGCAATCACCATGCAGCTCTCACCAAGGATCCTGCAGTTGTCAATGTCATGGACCCCAACAGCCTGGGCCAATGACACACTAAGACCCCTGGACTTGGAACCACCATATCTCCCTGTACTTGGTGCCCTACAGCACTATCCCCAGGGTCATGGCGTGCTCCAGCACACCCCTACCTACAGGTGAAGGTCTTTCCTTTCCAAAGTCAGTCCATAAAATCTGGAAGTGGTGACTACTCCTTCAAATGTGCAGTCACCTATGCAAGGCTACAAGGATCAAAAAGAATCACAGAAATATGACCCACCAAAGGAACACAGTAAACTTCCAGTAACTAACCCCAAAGACATGGAGGTTCACAAATTACTTGACAAATAATTCAAAATAATTGTTCTAAAGATGTTCAGACAGCTATAAGAGAAGTCTGGTAAAACAATGTAATGAAATTTTTTTAAAAAACAGAAAACAAGAACAAAATGACCAGTTCAACAAAGAGCTAAACAAACATAAAAAAGAACCAAAAAGAAATTTTGGAGCTGAGAATATAACGACTCAACTAAAAAATTCAGTAGAGAGCCTCAAAAGCCAACTGAACTGAGCAGAAGAAAGAATCAGTGAGCCAAAGATAGATATTTGCAATTATCCAGTCAGAAGAGGAAAATGAAAAATGATAAAGAGTGAAAAAAGCCTAAGGACTTATGGAACATCATTAAGAGAAATAATTTATTTATTTTTTATCTTTTTTATTTTTATTTTTTTCGGATGTATATCATATTTCGAATTCTGTATACATTACATTATGTTCACCACCTGAACACTAACTATGGTGCATCCCCTCACATGTGACCCTAATCACCCCTTTTGCCCTCCCCTCTTCCCCCTTCCCCAATGGTAACACTACATTATCGGTATCCCAGAAGGAGAAGAGTGGAAAAAAGGTCCAGAAAGCTTTTTAAAGAAATGATGGCTGAGGACTGTCCCAATCTGGAGAGAGATTTGGTCATCCAAGTTTGTGAAGCTCATAAATCCCCAAATAAATTCAAACCTAATTTATCTCCTCCAAGTAACATTATAATAAAACAGTCAAAATGAAAGGCAAAGAGAGAATCAAAAAGAGAAAAGAGGCCTGTCACTTAGAAGGAAACCCTCCTCAATAAGGTTATCAGTAGATCTATAAGCAGAAGAGAGTGGGATGATATATTTAATGTGCTGAAAGAAAAAAACTACCAACCAAGAATAGTTTACCTAGCAAAGTTTTCCTTTAGAAATAAAGGAGAGAGAAAGATTTTCTAAGACAAACAAATGCTAAGGGAATTCATCAACACTAGAACTGCCTTATAAGAAATATTCAAAGGAGTTCTTCAAGCTGAAATGAAAGAATGCTAGTTAGTAACATGAAGACATATGAAATATAAAACACACTGGTAAAGGTAAATATATAGCCAAATTCAGAATACTCCAATACTATAATATGGTGGAGTGTTAATCATTTAACTCTAGTATAAATGTTAAAGGACAGAAGCATTACAGAATAACTATAACTATAATAATTTATTAATGAATACACACTATTAAAAGAAGTAAAATGTGACATCAAAAACGTAAAATGTGAGTGAGTAAAAGGGTAAAGGTTTTGTATGTGATCAAAATTAAGTTGTTTTCAGCTTAAATTAGAATATTATAGCCATAAGATACATTAGCTGCAGGTAATCACAAAGTAAAAACCTGCAGAAGATCCACTCAAGACAGATGTAAAGGAATCAAAACATACTGCAATGGAAAATCATCGATGTGCAAAGAAAGACAGCAAGAGAGGAAGAAAGAAACAAAGGGACTACAAAACAGCCAGAAAATAATTTAAAAGATGGCATGAGTAAGTCCTTATCTATCAATAATCGCTGTAAATGTAAGTGGATTAAATTCTCGAATCAAAAGTTGTAGAATCCTAAATAGATAAAACAAACAAACAAACGAAAAACAACAAGATCCAACTATTTGCTTCTTACAAGAGACTCACTTCAGCTTCAAGGATATACCTAAGTACAAATTGAAGGGATGGAAAAAGGAATTCCATGCAAATGGAAACTAAAAAGCAGGAGTACCTATACTTACATCAGAAAAAGGACTATGAGTCAAAAATGGTAACAAGAAACAAGGAGTTGATTCATCAAGAGGATAAAACAATTGTAAATATGTAAGCACCCAACATCAGACACCTAAGAATATTAAGCAAATATGAACAGATCTGAAGGGAGAACTAGACAACAATACTATAATTGTAGGGGACTTAAATACCCTATTTTCAACAAAGGATGGATCAGCCAGGCAGAAAATCAACACAGAAATGTTGGGTTTGAACTAAACTTTAGACCAAATGGACCTAACAGACATATACAGAAAATTCCATCCAATCACGGCAGAAAACATTCATCTCAAGTGCACACAAAACATTCTTCAAGATAGATCATGTGAGAGACCACAAAACAAGTCTTGGCAAATTTAAGACTGAAATTATACCAAATATCTTTTCTGACCACAATGGTATGAAACTAGAAATCATTAATGGAAAAAAACTGGAAAATTCACAAATATGTGAAAGTTGAGCAGCACACTCCTGAACAATCAATAGGTCAAAGATGAAATCCAAAAAGAAGTCAAAAAATACCTTGAAACAAACAAAAATGGAACCACAACATACCAAACCTATGGGATACAGTAAAAGCAGTTCAAAGAGGGAATTTCATAGCCATAAATGCCAGTGTTAAGGAAAAGAAAGATCTTAAGTAAATAATCTAAGTTTGTACCTCAAGGAACTAAAAAAAGATGAAATGTACAGGGTAGTAACTATGGTTAACAATAATGTATTGTGTACCTGAAAGTTGCTAAGACAGTAAATCTTAAATGTGCCCACATAACAACAATAAAGTAAAATGGTAACTATGCGAGGTAGAAGATGTGTTGACTAACTTTATTGTGGCAATCATTTCACAATATATATGGGCATCAAATCACCACATTATACACCTTAAACTTATATGGTTATGTATCAGTTATATCTCAATAAAGAAAAAAATGTTAAAAAAAATAATTTTTTTATAAACCTCCTGTGACAACCCATTCTCCACCAAGTAAAATCTAGTCTTCTTTGCCTTTCACTCACACTCCTTTTTTTTTTGAGGAAGATTAGCCCTGAGCTAACTGCTGCCAGTCCTCCTCTGTTTGCTGAGGAAGCCTGGCCCTGAGCTAACATCCGTGCCCATCTTCCTCTACTTTATATGAGGAATGCCTACTACAGTATGGCTTGCCAAGTGATGCCATGTCTGTACCAGGGATCCTAACCGGCAAACCCCAGGCCACCAAAGTGGAACGTGCACATTTAACCGCTGAGACACGGGACCAGCCCCTCATTCATACTCTTGATACTCGCTCACTTGTGAATCTCTCTAGCTTATTTTTCTACTTTCTATGGGTGTCTTTACATTTTGGCCCTCTAACGCTAACCCTAACTCTGACTCTCCCAACATCACTGCGTTAGATCCAGTTTAGCTCACCAATGCCTTCCTGTTGGATGAATCCCTAAGATACTTTTTTTCCTCTGGTTTTACCTCTCTGTGCAATTTGGCAATGTGGAATCCTGCCTCCTATGGGAGATTGCTTTTCTGATTTCCTCAGTGGAAATTCACTTGCTCCTATCCTAAATCTTACAACCATTCGTTTGTAAAGCTAACAACACTTTTATTTCTTCCTTTCCATGTTTTTGTGGACATATGCAAACCACTTCTTTAAAAACACAAGTTTCATGAAGACAGAGACTTTGTATCAATCAAAGGAACTAGAGCTAGTGCAAATGAGATATTTAATCGACATCTTTGCTGTGTGAGTATTTTCCTTCAATGAGATCATTATTTAATTTGTTCTCTAAAGCTAAAACACAATTAGGTTCATTTACAGAAACAAGAAATAAGTTGTACAAAAATTCAAAGGAAAGAATATTCTCATAATAACCATAATTGTCTTTTTAAAATATTTTTTAATCTTGTACCATATCTTTCCCTAAAGAATAAGTACGCTAATATATATATAACTATATATAGATATATATTATATACTTATGTATATTATATATCTTTTACATGTATATTATGTATATTATATGCCTAAGATATAGATTATATATCTTCTATATGTATATATATAAAAGAAAGTCTCCTATAGGATAGGCAGTCAAGGATTGTAAGAAATGTGGTCTAGATTTCTGAAATATAAAATTTAAAGACATTGTGTTTTAAAACAAAGAAAATGAACTTTGCAAACCTATCTCCCTAATGAATTTTGTGAGTCAGGATTGAATCTGGTTTTTTGGAATCCTGTATTCTTCCTTAATAATAAGTATCTTTTCTGTCACATTATATTCTTTTTACACACAAGCAGAGATCATTCTGATTCCTTAATAAAATGTCTTGGTAGTTTCATTCTTCTTGCCCTGCTGTCTTTATTCTTTCTGTCTAACTAATGCCACTTTTCCTGGTGATGTCTCCAATATATTGCTATACTGTTGGATAGAAATAACATTTTCTGGACCTGAAAAATATCATCGAGGTTGAACAGAGAGAGAGTAGGATTGGAATTGGAATAGAGAACTTTCCTTGGACAGATAGGCCCTTCTCAGTGCACCGTGTCTGCTGGCCTGAGCTGGACTCATGCTGCATTAAGGCTGGGTGAGTGAGTGGCTTCTGGTGGGTAAGGATTAAGTCCTTAGGACTGACATCTCCTTCTTCCCTCTCTCACTCATCTCTTTTAATGATGACTTCAGCTACTCTCAGCGCAACCTTAGTCATCCTTTACAGTATGCTTACAGTTAAGAATAAGCCACAGAATTTTTAAAGGACATTTAAAGTCTACATTATTAGTTTTTTATAACCTTAAGGATATAACTATACTCTTTATGTTTTGTTGTATTCAAAACATTATAATCAAACCCCTTTTAACAGTATAGACAGAAAAAAATAAAAATACATATTGTGTGAGAGAGATTTTCTTTGAGAAAACCTAAAATTTGCAAAGTTAAATACAGATTTGGTATTTAATGAGTCGTTAAAGCACAGTTGGAAGGAGGAGCTTGGCATCTCAGAGAGGACGCCAGACTCCGCTTCAAGTTCATATGCGTTGGCATTTTTAAAAGCACACAGGGATTGAGGGCACAGGAATTTTTTCCCCTGCCCGAAGTCTGAATCTATTAAAAGACAGCTAGAGAGGACATGGGTGCACACCACCTTTATGAAGGTGATATTGAAAACTATGGTCCTGGTGTGGGCAATATTTCCTAATAATGCTTCCCCCCTTAGACAGATCCACACACCTAGTTGCAGTCAGTGCCAGATAAACACAGGCCTGCCTGGGCCTTACTGTAAAACCAACAGCATGGAGTAGCAGAGCAGAACCTCTGCTTCCTGCTGGTCCCTTGACAATGTGGGGGGATACCTCTGGGGAGGGACATGGCTGGGAGCTGGAGGGTTTCTCGCCCTAACTCACTAAATTGCCTAACTCATTTCACCTCCTTGGGCGGGGGAGGTATAATTGGTGGGACAAGATGCCAGGAATTAAAAAGAATCTCTCTGATGAGAAGGATATGTCCACCCTCTCCACTTCCTAACAACTCTTTTTGGAATATGGAGCCCTGGAGAAAGGGAAAGAAGGGACTACTCCTGTATAGCTCTTGGAATAAAAACAATGAAAGAGTCTACTGGTTATGATAGGTAAATGACAAAAAAAATGACGAAAAAGATAATGGGGTTTCAAAAATTTCAAAGGGAAGGAGCATTTATATTTTGATTCAAATGCCTTTTCACATTGGGTCAGAATGAAAAACAGGTAAATATATCAATTTTTAAAAATTTAACCATTTACGCTTATTTGAAAAAGTCCATTAAAATGAGTTAAAGTAGGTCTAAAAGTTGTGATTTAAGGACAATGTATCACAGAGTCATGGAAAAACGAACACAAATTCATATGAATACTACAAAGTCTGAATAAATGCTGCTTGAATACATGTGTACTCCTATTTTCAAATGCAGGTTGCTAAACAAAAAATCCCCCAAAAGCATTATGGAAATAATAATATCTTTATTATCTGTTTTATCAGTGACCTGATACTAGCGGACCTAGAGGACAGCTATCATTATACTGGTTTCTGTACAGTCATTTTACTTTTAAAAAATGTTCTCAGATTCACATAAATATTGTAAAGCTCCATCATCATTGATGGCTCTTTTATAGTCATCAATGTCCTCTATGACACTAAATTCAAATGATATTTTACATATCCCTTTGTGCCTCAGTAGCATTTAACACTGTTGAGTATCCCTACCTTATTGGAAAAACTATTATTTTTTGGCATTTTGACACCATATTCTCCTGTGTTTCTGCCTGCCAGACTGGTCTTTTCCTTTTAGCCTCCATTGCTATCTCATTCTCTTCTATCTGGCCTTACCCTGTTAGTGTTACTCAAACTTGGTCCCAGACATGGCCTTTTATCACAGCGTGCTCTCTCTCAGGAAAAGCTTACCCATCCCCATGACTTCAATTACCCTCTGTACCCTGCATCTCTCTTCAGAGTTCATGCACGTGTATTTACCTGAAAACTGAAACATCATTTGCAAATTCCAAAACAATCTCCAATCCAACATGCCCCAAATTAAGCTCATCATGTTCCACACTAACCTAATTTTCTTCCAGTAGTTATGGACAGTGAATGGCTCTTCCATCCACTCAGTTGCATAAGACAGAAATCTGGGAGTCATTCTTATATTCCTTCTGTATTATCTGTGATATGAAATGAATCAGTAAGCCCTTGTAAGATATTATTCCTCCCAAAAGAGAGTGGAATTGAAAGTAATTGTAAAAAAGTAAGCAAAAATAAGAACAGAAACATAAGATATTGCTGGAGAAACTATAGTGAAAGTTGGTGAGAACCACATACAAGTTCTTCTCTGGTTATTATTCAATTCTTATATACGTATTGGGAAGAATGGATAGACAGACTCAAACATATGTGGCTCTCTGAGAGAAAAATACCTCCCCAATTACTTTTGGGGTTTCTTTGGAAAAGTGACATAGTGTTTACCGGGATGAGCCTTTAAAAAGAGGCATTGTTTCTTTCAATGCCAATGGGTAGGTCTGCTTTGAATCATCACTTATTATCAAAAATCCATTTGGACATGAGTGTTCAGAAGGCTCTTCCAACTTCAGCCTCTCCCCAAGCAGAGTGGGTGGACCAGCTCTGGGAACAAATTAAAAGGTTTTAGCTTGTTTGTGTTCTTTTCCAGAGAACATGCTTCTGAAAAAGATACATTTTCTATTCTTTGTAAACTATAGGATAATGCATCTGGAGTAACTGTCCTGGTATTCAGAACCAGCCGGGCAAGCCTTGTTGCTGCCTTAAGAGATTTTTAATTATATAGTTTTTTCAGTAATTGCTTTATTTTATAGTGCACTTACTTCCTGTAAGTGCACTTTGTGTACGTGGCAACTGTTGTTCTTTTAATTATAAGGTTGAGTATCACATAATTACAGGGTAAATACACAGTTATTTCTGTCCTGTGTGCCAGTGTTTAGGTAACTTGGTGTTTGTACAAAGGAACGAATGGTGCCTGAGAGTCTTCTCTTTGATTCTCGTATAAATTAAGCCCCAGTGAAAATTCAATCATGTATTATATTAGTTTTTCTTTTAAATCATTTGCAAGTGCCAGACCAAAGCACACATTTATGAACTAAGTTACCTTACAATGAAAGCTAACATCATAGACTTTTTAAAAATAATGTCATGAAAATTTTCATAAGTATTGAGGAAAATATTTATTATGGTACCTTGAATTTAATGCTTCCCAATGTCAAGTTTTATCTTTTGTCATTGCTATCAACTTTTAGCCTAAAATCTAATACATGTATTTGAAAATGAGAAAAAAAACAAAGTCACAATTCAGAGTGTATTCAAATTCTAAGTCCGGATGCTTTCATTTCAGCTTAACTGTTACCATAATTATTAAAGATATTTTATTTTGTGATTTTCGTAAGTAGAAAATTTCCAGCTTTGCATCAACTTTTACAATGATTTTAGAATTGTAAAGATTTTAAAAAATGGTATGTGTTCTATGTTAGTATCTCCTCATTAACCACACCTAATAACCAAATGGATATGGTTCATTAATCAATTCATTTTACAGACATTTATTTGATGTTTCCTATGTTCTAGGAACATACTGTATTCAGTGTGCTCGTTATCTAGCAGGAGAGGTAAACAGATACACCAATAATTGTAATTTCTGTTAAAAGTTCCCCAACATTGCTCCGTAGAAGCCCCAGATGTGGCACAGAGGAAAGAGCCATCAGTTACAATAAGGGCAGACAAGGGTGGAGACCAGGGGGGAAAGAAATTAGATCTTGAAAGGTAAAATGTGTCCTCTACACAGGCAAGATGGATTTTCAAACATAAATGTATATTTACCTATGATTTCAAAAATTACAATAATGACCACAACCTATTAAAGCTGGAAAGAAAGAAATAGCGGTTCCCTTTTGTATCAGGTCAAATGTCCACCTGATTCTATTAAGCCAAAGATTCTAAGATAATAGTTTAGACTCTACTGAAGATAAGATTATTTAATGGCAAGGAGAATTATAAATAAGATTTTCTGTTGGCCAGAGACTACAGCCCTAATAGAAGCAGAGCAGATTTTTAGGACTGGTAATTAAAAGATGTGCATATATGGAAATACTGATGGCCAAGAGAACTTCTTGCCATGGAACAGTGACCACAGAGAAATGACTAGCAGATTAGAGTCTTCAGCATGTACATGAATCTCCTGTTCCCAAATAAAGAGAAACAGCCTTCTCTGTGGCCCAATAGTACACATAGTGCAACAAACCAAGTTCACTGGTCATTTGGTATTGGGTAAAGAGTTGCTCTGTGTTTTGAGTGTTAGAGTAAATGCCCTACAGTGTAATGCATTGTCTAATATCCAATGTGAATTAGAACAGGAAAAATATCCTCTACGTATGATATGTCCACAATTAAGTTTCCAAGGGATCTGAAAAGACCCAATTAAAAAAATAGAAATGGAAAAAAAAAATAGAAATGGAAATAGAGTGTGTCCACAATTCACCTTGGAATTTATTTCCTCTTTTACTTCTCAGACTGATCATTGCCTTTCTAAGCTCATAGTGAATTTGATCCCATTAATGCCAACTGATGATTCTAAAATCCAGCTTCTTGGACGACTCCTTTGCCGTCCTTGTCATTATTTCTTTTAAGTCGTACTTAGAATAGCAAGATGGTCCAATGTCAACTAGAATTGAAGTCAACCTACTGAAGCGAGGTGGTCAGAAGAAACGCTTTACGTCCTTTTAGAAGCACATGCCCAAACGTGGCATGGGTGGAGGGCTACTGGGAAACAAATGCTGTTGAATGCTCATCCTGATGCTGAGTATTTACATCAAGAGACAAGATTGCAAGCCAAAGCCACTGTAGGAAAGATCTTGTTAGTTATGCACAAGAGGGGCTGTGGTTTTACTCAACGTTGAGAAAACACTTTTGAGTGTTTTTTCAGGTAAAACTATTTCAGGTAAAACTAAACATACCCTCTAACATAAAAGGGTGTAAGTTATGAAGACCTTTCATGTCTTGATAGTGTAAACATCAGTTACTTCTAAAATTACAAGGAGCACTTTTTCTTATATAAACCACTAAACCACAATATAAAATGAGCTAGGAGGTGGTTAAGAATAAAAGGTAAATTAACTTGTCAATAAAACAAAAAGATACGTATGAGCTTCTACTTATCAACATTTCAAACTAAGGAACTTGCCTCCTCACTAAATGCACTTAGCTTAAAACCCACTTTATGGTCAATGGGGAAATATTGCAAAAAGAAGAGAAAGAGAGAGGGAAAAAAACAGATGACTCAGAAATTTCTTCAGTGAATATATTAAATGGAAATTAATCTTCTCTTTTCTTGACTTCTTATATAATTGGACTGTGTGTTGGAATTAAGATATAGTTAACCTTTAACAAACTGTAATTTATAGACTTTAATATAAAATTTTTAACTGTTTTCAAATAAAATTGATTTTCTATGCAATCTCCTAAGTAGTTGAATAAGACGGAGGTTATGACTTGGGTCTCACAAGTTTGCTTTAGTAAAATGACTGCATTTTCTCTAAAACTTCTTTTAATTATAAAAATTTATCACTCTTTAGATAGTCTTTTAGGAAAGGATTACAAAAGTGCGAGATTATAGAAAGAACCAGTACTTAGTAAGTTCGTAGAAGCATTTGCTTAATTTTGTTTTCAAGTCAAAACCACTATTTGAATAATAGCTTGATAACCAAATGCACGCATACGTACACAAGCACGTGCACAGACACTGTCAGAAAACACCCTGTTCAGAAATAAATGCGTCGAGCACGGCTCACAAATCTTTAATTGCCTTTTCCATTTGGCCAAGTGACTCCTCTGAAAGGCATAATCACAACAGCCTACATTTCATCATTGACCAAGAATTATGTTTGGCTGTAGCCCTTACGCAGACCTCAAATATTGTCCATTACACTTTTCTAACGGTTCATTATATATTCCCATGTTGTTGCTGGTTTCTAAATTGTGCTGGTTACTATGGTATTTAATTTTAGGAAAAATTGATAAGCAGATGTTTTGCATGACAGAGGGAATCTAAACATCTGAGACAATGTTTCCTCAATCTACTTCTTGCATATGAATTCTGTGTCCTTAAGCAGAATATTTTGTTTCTGACACGGGAATCTGAAGATCAGAGATTTCTTTGGGTGGCTGTTGACACTCCCTAGATCTTTTTCATTCATTCACTGTGTTACCAACATTAGCTCTTAATAATAACATTGACGTGAAGAGGATTCCTGAAAGATATACGCTAATCATATTTTCATTTTCATGTTCACGGTATTTCACATCAAATCTCATAACTCATTTTCTTAGTGCAAAAATGTATGCTCAAGAATACTTCTCTTAAAAGACAAAATTTAGAAAGATTCCTAGAATTGGGTAAATATGAAAGTTGTGAGTTTTAACTCAGGGCAACCCACAGGTATCCTTTGGCTTCCCTCCAAATCTTTTAGTTGTTCTGATTGTATCAGAGAAGTCTACATTAGGGGCTGGTTTATCCTTAGCACCTTTCTTTAATTTGCTAACCTCTCCTTTAACAAAGAGCTTGTGTTCCCAGCCCAGGGCCATTTATATAACTATAGCAGCCAAGAGAATGCAGCCAGTGGGGCTGAGGCAACCCAGAGGAACATCAATCAATTGAGCACATGTCATGTGGATAATAAATACTGAAAACTGGGAATCCTGAGTCCACAAACCCAGAGGGTGTCCTGTATTTCATTCAGACGTTGTGGTAGCACTGTCCCTTTCATCTGAATTTCCTGACAGGCAAGGCAAACATGGTCTTAGCCTCAGAAGTTTTGTATGAAGCTCACAACAGGCAAATATTCTCATTTCCTAGATTCAGTCCCATGAGTACATGCATATTCTTTAGAGAATGTCAGACCTTTTTGCTGTGACAACTCAACTGGATGCATGCATTTCTCTGTGGCAGAAAGTGTAGGAAAGGTAATAAAACCAGCACCTGATGAGGATACCTTTCCTTCACCCTTCAAATCCTTGTCTTTACTACTCTCTCAGACAACACATGGAACTTTCCAGAAATCCCAAGACTTCTTAGTAGTGGTAAAGAGTCAAAGTATCTCTGATTTTGGGGGGAAAGCCCAGCAGGTTTAGAATGTATGAGACTAAGCTTGTTGTCAAGGAAATTCCTTTGTCAAAAGTTCACTAAACGCTTAGTAGGGCAGGTTGGTGCTAGGAGCTGGTAATAGCAAGAGAAATAAAGATTGCTTCCTGCCATCAAATAACTCTAGTGAGTGCAAGAGAAACCAGTGTATCTCCAGCATCTGGAACAACAGCGGCCTCATTATCAACCCTCATTATATATTTGAATAAATCAGTATACTGTTTGACAAGATTAAGATACAAAATCCTATGGGACAAAGGCACAGAGACGTGAAAGAGCAGCCCCATTTCACTGATGTAGTTCCTGAGGCTCAGCGAGATTTAGTAATACAGACACGGTATATAGCTACCAAGTGCCAGAACTAGTACATAATGTCTGTCTCTGGAGCTTAGAACTTTTGCAACTATCTTACAATATCAAGGTCTAGACAAAGGGCGGTCAGGGTCAACGTGCAGTACTTAATCCAGCTAGCTTGTCCAGCTCAATGTCCTGGGCCCGCTGGCCCCTAGTGGTGGCGTCTGAGAATTATTTGTTTGTTACTGAGCAGCTTGCCCCAGGCCTGGGCCTCTATGACTTTTAATTGCATCTGGAGCACGGTGTTTGCAGCGCAATTGTTTGTGTTAGTAAGAGGGGACTCTCTCCACCCTTCTTATGTCCTGAACATGCATATACCTGAATAAGTTCCTGAGATGGGAGGAGGACAAGTAAGAATTCCAAGAAACCTCTTTGGCTAAGAGATCATCTGCTTCCTACTGAGGCTTTCTGGTTAATATCCAGGTTTCTGGAAACAGTGAGTAATTACGTGGTTGGTGGGTGGTTCATTAGCTTCCATTATCCTGAAATTCACTTGTAACCCAGCGAAGTGAATGTTTGAAACGTTCATTAAATGGATATAAACAGAAACAACCAAAACCCAGTAGTTTTCAGTGCACTTTTATTTTGGAATAATTTTGGATTTACAGAAAATTTGCAAATATAGTACAGAGTTCCAATACATCCTTCATCCAGCTTCCTCCGCTATTAACATATGTTAGCACTTCACTGAGAGCCGTAAAAAGTTCATGAATAACTGAAGACAAATTCAATATCTTTGTTCAGAAGATAATATTATAATTATGCCGTTTCTCTCGGAATTAATATATGAATTTAATACAGTTCCTATGAAATGACAGTAGAATTTTCTTTAGAACTTGACATAACAATTTGAAGTTTTATTTTAGAAAAGTAGAGTAATAAGAAATTTATCATACTAGATTTGAAACATGCTGTTTATCTAAAATGATATGGTATTGATATAATAGACAGACAAAATACAGGGATCAAAAGAGGAGCTTCAGAAATAGATCTAGGTAAACACAAGAATATGGTAAAAGTTGCAGTTCAAATCAGTAGAAAAGGATGGATTACTTCATAAGCATTTTGGATAAAATGCCAACAGATTTTGAGGATCATAAATCAAAATAATTCCTAACAGATTGAAATTGTTAAACAGAATAAGAGTACTAAATTACGTATAGATAATGTACATGTATATAATTTTGTAGTGAGAAAAGATGTTAAAAAGTGACAACAGAGGCAGAAATCACAAACTTAAATATAATCTGATTACATATATTTTTAATATATTTCTATTGAAAACGAAAAACTATATTCCTGAAGTGGTCATCTATGTGACTCCAAAAGATGCCACTTTGGCATAAGGATTAATTTGAGCTAAAGGCACTTAAAAAAAACCAAACAGCAAATGGCAAGCAGAGCATTCTAATCTAATCTTCTCTTTTTTTCTGAAAACAGGAGAAGAAAAGTCCCATGTGAAAGATGCCCTTCTTGTCCCAGGAGAAAAGAAACATTCTTCAGTGAGGAAGTCAAAGATGAGGGAATTCTGTACAAACAGACCTTGTTAAAATAATTTTTATCTTCCTTCAGCTTCCCCATGTGTTTTAGTTTCTTTTCCACAGTTCCTTCTCTTTGTTCAACCTAGTATAAAAGTATTTAGGTTTTGCCACTTCTTTGGGCCTCATTTCCGTCTAAGGGCTCCCATGTCATATACACTTATAAATTTGTACATTTTTCTCCTACTAATCTGTTCTCTGTCGGTTTAATTCTCAGGTTCAGCCAAAAAACCCAAGAGAGAAAAGATAAAATTTTGCTTCCCCTACATTCCAAAAGTACTAAATTTACCTACGGAAAAATTACAAATTTAAAAATGGATTTAAAAATCCAAACATAGTGACAATTAATATCCTTAAATTATAAAGAACAGTTAAAATCAAGACTAAAAAAATGAAAATTCCATTTAGAATAAAAAATTAACATAAATAAGAAGTGTGCAGGAGAAGATATAAAAATAGCCAACAAACATTAAATATATAGTGACTCAGAAGGACAAGCAGTTTTCCAGAAGATACCGTGTGTCAGTTAGCAAATTGGGAAAGATTTAATTTAAAAATGACTACAACCAGGGTTGTCTTGGAACCAGGAGATTGTGGAAAGTCAATTCATGGAATCCATAAAACCATTCTATGAATCACTTTGGCAATATATATCTCAAACCTTAAGAACTCTACAATTCCATTTTTGGTAATCTATCCTTAGTAAACAGTGAAATACTAGGATTAGGATTTAATCACAAATATTGTGATTGTTGCATTGCTTGATAAATTAAATTAGAAAAAATATAAAGGCCCGTCAACAGAGAGTGATTGACAAAATTTCATTTCATTTATATGCTGAAATACTAGAGATTAATAAAAATGATTGCGAAGAAATGTATTTATTGATTTTGGACATGTTCACAATTTATTGTTATGTAAGAATCATACAGTAAAATAAAATACAGTAAAAAATAAATAATAAAAAGTAAGATATATACGTATGTAAAAATGTCTGGAAATACTTAGCTCAACATATACTTTTAGTAATAATGACTTGTTTCCTTGGTGTTGCTTATTGATAGTATTCTTTGTACATTAATTATGCATTTTATAGTTTAAAAATGAAATAAAGCATAGAAATTGTCTCTGTGCTAATCAGGCAAATCAGATAGGCAAATAAATACCACACAAGTTTTCTTTGTACTAAAAATGGCCAACAGTGGCTACTAAGCAATCTTTTTCCTAAGCAATGGTATGAAAGGTTCTAAAAATTTACAGGAAATGAGAAGATGTTCCATCATTAATATCATTTGAGTTAAGTTAAAAAGTCAGATAAGGCCCTCGGGTCATTTGGAATCTTTAACCGAGCATATGTTTGATTCAATAGAAATGTTATAGCCAAAACATTTGCATCAATGAACTGCACATGAATTAAAGATAAGTGAATCAAAAGCCTTAATGGACTGATTTGGAGTCACAAAATCTGTATAATTGTTAAATGTTTCATTAATTTACCAAATGGTTCCTACTTCATGTCTGTTTCTATTTGCAAATTAGAGATAGTACAAAATACATTCTGTCTGTGCATCATGCAAAATGTTAACCTAATACTTAGAAAATACTTAGAGATTTTTTGGAGAATATAAAATGTATATCAATAGAAAGTATATTATGTCTTTTAAGAGAAAGGTTTAGAACTACAGATAATTTTTAAGTAATATTGAACTTCAAATGTACCCATTCTAATAATATTAATAATGGTAGGAATAATATAGCATTGTATAATTAAAAAGGTTTTAACATATGATTTCAGTGAAATTCACATCAACTCTGTGAAATAGATAAGTAAACTCTGTATAACTATTTGTAGAAAATTTAATCCCAGAGACACTAAAATGTAAGGTATAATTCTCTGCTTGTCAGACAAGAGTAGTCTGTTATTGGTGTCTGTGTTTAAAAAGTTTTGACACGTCTTCACAAGGAGATAGCTAAGCTTGTGATGAAGTCTTACAATTATTTCATATGAACATCAATTGAGAAAAATGAGGAAATCTAGCTTGGAGAAGAAACCATGCTGAATATAGATGAGAGTTGATTTTCAATCTCACAATGCTGGTTTGGATAACAAGGAATCTCAGATTTATTTTTGTTTTGTTTTGAATCAAAAGAAACCTAGTTTTACAGCTTGGTTCTGCCACTTACTAACTATGAGACCTGAGGAGTCTTTGGTTCCTCATCTCTAAAATAAGAGTGTTAATGCTTATCTCCTCCTTCATGGATAAAATGTGGATTTGATTCTGAACCCGAAAAAGGAATACAGAAGTTCACACGTTTAGATTAGAGACTGCTTTGAAGCAGTAGCAGTCTATCTATCAAAATGAAATTCACTACCCATATTGTGAGGATAATATTTTTAAACATAATTAAAGTCATTGGGACAGTGGCTGCCATACAGTAGATACTCAGAGACTGTAGGTAATATCAACATCATTTTGTTTCTTTTAATGTCCTGTGAAGTCATTGCATCTTTGATTGTTGAGTGATTTTGATAGATAGGCTATTGTTTCAAAGCCTGTTTCTCAAGTTGAGAGTCAAACATCAATAGTTCGATGGTTCATCATCTTCTGAGTGCCTGAGTTCGAGAACAAATATTAAGTGCTCTGGGTAGTTTAGGAGGTCCATTTTCATCCCCAACTGCTCAATGTTGTTTTCCTTAGCACTGTTTTGGGAAACATCTGCCTCCCTCTTTGGATCGAGTAATTCATGTTACCTTTCAGATGTAAGCATTCCCAATGGTTAGAACTGAGATATAATCTGGAAATGGGGCTTCAATCCTTGGGAGTTCTAAGAAGTGGCGAGGATCTCCAGGGACCCCATATACGACTCAGCAGAGTTACCAGCAGCTCCAGTTCTGTATAATTTGACTCTTGGCCTCACTAGGACTGCATCCTCATCAGGGTAAATTCAAAATCTTCTGAAATCACTGGAAGACCACGAATCTACTGGTTATACTCACAGCTTCTAGATTGAAACAAGTTGGGTTCTAAACCTTCTGTAACATTTATTGGCCATGTGACTTTATGCAAATTATTAAGGCTCTCAGAGCCCCAGGTACCTCATCTGTAAAGGGTAGGTTTTTATAGTACCTACCTCGAAGTCTTGCTGTGGGAATGACATGAATAGATATATTTAAATGGTCGGAATGATTCCAGAATATAAAAGTTGAATAAATATTAGCGATTGATATTTTCCAAATTGGCCACAATAATACACTGTGAGCACAATGTCCCTTGGGAGGTCTCAGGGCATACAGTTTGAGAATCTCTTGCAGAGTTTTCTTGGTTGAGGTTTGATGTCCACTCAGTTAGATTTAGGGTAGCTTTGAACACCTGTTGGCAGGTTGTCTGATGGGTAGAATTCCCACTGAGAGTAGCTTTCTAAGACTTAGTTTGTTCAGGTTGGGTTAGTGTTGTATTGATCTTAAATCGTCAGGCTTGTGTACTATACTTAGAAAAGATCTAGAAAAAAAGAAAAGAACAAAAAAACAAAAGAGAGGCAGTAGAGTTTAGTAATTAAATCGTGATACGTGAACAGTAATATTCGGGAAGAAAAAGGAAGAGACTGGAAGAGTGAAATAGAAAGGGCAGTTTCCTGATTCAGTGACTAAGGTGAAGTTCTCAAATCTTGGAGTATTTTCGCTGAAAAAAATACAGTCCACGAGGTCTACGGACTAGGTTCCTTGGCGAAAGGGGTGACAATAAAAGAAAAGATAAAAGAAAAGCTTAGAGCTGCTAGTGGTTACATAAACCTAACTACATATGTGAGATAATCTTACTTCTAGCATTATGTTTCTCGTAATATCAGAGAAATCTGACAAACAATTATAATAGACACATGAAGAGAGATCAAACAGGTATTAAATATTCTTCAGTGTATTTCTGCTTTAAAAATAGATACAGGCATTCTTTAATTAATATTGATTAGTTGTTTGGGATTCAAAATTTTTGCTCCTAGAAAGATTGTTTTAAAATATAGTTATATTCCTCAACAACCATCAAGGATCTATACCACAAAATCCAAGTTCGGAGTACTACTGAAAACATCATTTTTATACCAGTATGTGAAAGGCTCTTTTGTACCATACAACCACAATTCCTGATTAAACAGTAAAACCTCACATGCTTATTGTCATGAATAAAAGATAATTCCTTAAAACGATAAAGGTTATTTACCTGAACTCAAAAGTGCATTAAACGTTATTTGTATGTAATATAATGTACATCAGGAAAATCCTAGAGAATAAATGAAAAAAATTTCAGAAATAATAAGCTCTGAAAAGAAGACAGATTAAAAATAAACATAAAAATTCTACCTCCTTACACAATAGAAATAGTCTTTTGGAAAAATAGACATATACTACATCCACAATAGCAACACAAACATAAAATTAATAATACCAAGTACATTTTGAGAATCTGTATGAAGAAAACTATCAAATTTTGACTGACATAATATTACCCTATATAAAAATTTCTATTTTAAAAATATAAAGTCCCACAGTTAATCTAAATAATTTTATGTAATTCTAATTATGATTCTAAATAGATTTTTGAGGAGGAAGATGAGAACTGAGCAAGTAATTCCAAATCATATTTGGAATAATTAACAAGAAAGAATAGGCTATAAATTTTTATGAATACATGATGAGGAAAGACATTCAATCAGATTGCTGAGACAATTCCATGGAGAAAGTCTTTTAAAAATGATGCTGGAACAAGAGGACACCCACGTGGAAAAAATGAACCTCAACCTACACCTCATACTGCATACAAAATTTAAACTGAAAATGTAAAATGTAAATGTATAAATTTTTCAGAGAAATAAAAGCCATGGGAGAAAATCTTTGTGGCTTTGAGTCAAGCAAAATGTTCTTATGTATGACACCAAAAGCACAATCCATAAATGAAAAAATTGACAAATTACATGTCAGTAAAAACTTTTGCTTTGCAAAGGAAATTGTTGAGAATAAAACGACAAGCCATAGAAATGAGAGAAAATGTTTTCAAATCACATATCAGACAAAGAACCTTTATCCGGAATGTTAAAAAAATTCTTAAAACTCGACAATAAGAAAACAATCAATTTTTTTTAAGTGGCCAGAATATTCGAACAGACTCCTAACCAAAGAGGATCTATGGATGGCAAATGAGCACAGGAAAAGACCTTAACACCATGTCATTAGGGATGCGCAGGCTAAATATACACAGGGCAGCATGAAGAAATTTCTTGGGATGTTAGGATTTTCTGTATCCTGTCTGTGGTGGGGATTACCAGAATCTACGCATGTCTAGATTTCACAGAACTGTATACCAAAACATAGTGAATTTTATTTTATTTGTTTTAATTATAGTAAATGAATGAATGGGTGAATCAAGAAATAAAACTTGTACCAAAAATATTGCGGCAAAGAAATTTTAAATAATCGTTTGAAGAAGCTAGCCTCCAGAAACACACCAAAACATCCATGGAAATTTAATACATAATAAAGATGATTTTTTGACTAAGCGGGAAAAGATGAAGAGTTGAGTGAATGATGCTGAGACAACTAGATAGCAACGCAGGGGAAAATAACCCATATCTAACACAAAAATAAATTCCACTTAAATCAAGTTTTTAGATTAAAAAAGAAACTACCAGAAGAAATTCTAGGAGAATATTTTCATAATATTCGGGAAGGGAAGTATTTCCTAAGCGTGACACCAAAGGCAAAACTCTTAAAGTAAAACTAAAAGATTGGAACATAAAAAAATTTAAAAAATATAAACAATGTAAATAGAGAAATGATGAGCTAGGGAAACACAGATCATCATGTAGAGAGCATTAGTGTTTATTGTCAACATAGAATCTTTTTTCATAAATAGTATCCTATTTTTCCCTAAAAATAAAATCTCTAAAATAAAATTTCATCGTTCCTTCTCCTCAACTCCCTGTTTTACTCAAGCTATTGTGAGTTTTCATTTTAGTTGCTATTGAAAAATATTCATTACTACATTTGAAAACTGAAGAGTTGATATCCATTAATAAAAGTGTTCACAAATAAATTAGAAAACAACAGACACTTTAAGAGATAAATGGACAAAAGATATAATAACAGGTCGTTCAATCAAGTACAAATGGCTAATAGATAGGTGAAAATGGTCGATCTAGTAAAAATAATACAAAAGTAAACTTAAATTTTATATTTTGGATTTTATATTTTGATTTTTGGGGATTGTTTTGTTTTGTTTTTTGAGCTAAGTATTTGACAAGAATAGAAAAATGCATTTAACAGCAGGTTTGGAACAGTTTTAGGAAAATAACACTCTCATATTCTGTCAGGGAATATGCAAATTGATACACCCTTCCGATGTGTAGCTTTTCAACATGCACCAAAACTTAAAATATTCATAGAATTTATTCAAAGGATGACTTAAGTGTTTAAATACATAAAAATATATGTACAAACGTGATTGGCACAGATTGTATAATAATACGAAATTTGTAAGTACCTTAAAAAGGCATTAAAATATAGCACAATGTCAAAATACAAATATATGGAGCCATTTAAAAAAATCTGCATTGTCAAACAGAGAGAAGATAAATTAATTTAATAACCCATAGGTATTATTATTTATAGTTAAGCGTGTGTGTGTGTGAGAGAGAGAGAGAAAATATTCATGGGTGGCTCCCCTATTAAACAGGAATTATCAAGTATCATGCTTAGTAAGAAACAAGAAAGATCACCAAGAATGAGGATTCAGGCAACTGAAACAATGATCTCAATAAGCAAAAAGGTCCTTTGTGTATGAGAATTGTTTTATAGCTTTTACAAAATACACCAAAGAGGGGAGAGGAAGAGTCTTACTATTATTTAGGACAAACATATATTTGATTTTCTATAATTGACCACCCTCTGTTTATATTTTTATCCCTTGATTTACCGTGTTTTTCCCCCAAAACAAATTCACCTACAAGCATTTTAGATGTGGAACGAATTGGACTATAATTGTGTGTGACAGTGAAGAGCACGATAAGGTTCAGTCTCTAGAAGGAAAAGAATTGAAAATGGACAATTTCCAGGGCTTACCTCTGTCCACTAGATTACCAGCAGATCTAGTAATTTGTCCACTGGATGACTACAATGCTTTCTTGGCCCAACGTCCTTTACCCTCCATTCCTTCTCATGTCTCTAGTAATGATCTCAGGAAAGCACAGTATGACCTGCAGACAGAGAATGGTGAAATTTCTACATTTCTCACAATATATTACAAGTTCGAATGGGAGAAGAGAACCTGACACGATAGCTGTTTTATGTGTTTGTCTTAGGAGTAACGCACCTGGACTATCCGATAGCGTTTGGATTCCTCTCCCTGAAAAGTCAAATATTCTCTGGCCTGCTTAAACTCTCACTAAAGCCTTTGTTTTTGCATCGTAAAGTAGATCAAAGGCTAGTAGGATATTTAGCCTTTATACAAGAAAACTCGAAATTCTGTTGCTGACATTATTATATTATTACAAAAGACAACTATATAGATGTTTTTAAAGGATTTGTGTTCTTTGCTCCAAGTGTTTGGAGCTATACCAATTGTGGTGAACACATCATGTACAGTTGACTCTCATTATTCACGGTAGTTATGTTCTACGAAGTCGCCAAGAACACTGAATTAGCAAATAGTGAACCACTGCTCCTAAAAGAAATATAGGATTAGGTTCCTGTGGTCACAGCTCTGGTCAATACATAACTTTGTTGTATGTGTGTTTCTGATTAAAGACATCTTATTTAATACATATTATTGATTCATTAACATTGAATTCACAGCCAACAGAACTATAACTCACGCTCAAAAAAAGTTTATCTAACAAGTGTATTTTCTCATAAGACACATCACAGCCTTATGCTTAGGAACACTAGACAGCACTTCAGCCTTATACTTAGGGGCCATTTTAAACAGTGAAATCGTCAACAAAACAGGAAAAAATGAGAAAAACATGGCACTAAGTAGACCAAATGAAGGATATTTGTTTACAGCATGAAAGCTAAAACAAGAAGTCAGAGCTTGGCCTTGTTCAACCTCAGCTGGGAATATGCACATTGAAAGCTCAAGTTTTTGCTGCTTTGTGCACGTAGACAAATGATCCCCAATGGACCTCGAGTATTGATTTTGAGGTTACAAATAAATTTTAACGACTAGGTGAAGTTGCAAATACGGAACACGTGATAATGAGGACGGAATGTATATTTAACTGAAATGCTTTTGGAGACAGCAGGAACAAGAAGTAGCTTCTAAGTTTCACCATCCAGACAAAAATCATGGGTATGCAAATGAGCCATGGCACGGACTAATCACACTCAGCCTGTGCAGAGACATGGGAATCGACGTGCCCAGGAAGACCTAGCAGGCGTGTTTAAAGTAGGCATTGAACAAGAACAAACACATATTTACAATAAATAAAAGAACATAACTGTATTATAATTGTGAAGAGGCCAAAAGGACCATCTGGACACACAGAAAGCCATTGGCTTCTATTACAATTCTGTTTTCAAAGTTCCAAGAAAGCTTATCTTTTATTTGAAACAGTCAAGCAAACAAAGCTGGACTTCATTTTCTCTTCTTTGATTTACAAACTGGGCAAGGATGGGCAGGTATATAACTTGTATCTAATTCAGTGTTTGTAAAGTTAGAAATAATAGTATATATTGAAAGATTAATGTATGGGAGACTTTGTTTTAAAGTTCTACACAAGTGGAAGATACTATCATTATTGGCCAGGTAGGAATTAATTTATTTTACATTTGAAGACCACATTAATCATTTACACCTCAGAATGTGTTAAGAACAGGCTTCAATCAAGCCTTAAGAAATAGAGCATCAGGTCCCTTGATATCTCTAGAAGGAAAAGAAGCCACGACTCGCGGTAGAAAAAAAGAGAGAGAATTGAAAGCACAGCTGAGTTTGCCTATGATAAACTTTTCCTATTTCTAATTTTGATTATAGCTAGTCTTGGCTATATCTAGCTTTGAGGTGGAAGAAACAATTCCTTTATTTCACCAAATGCTTTTCATTTTCCTCCCAAGCTCACAGGCTGACTACAGTGGCCAGCCTTTTCTTCAGTGAGCCTTGTGACATCATTCTGAACAATGGAGCATGGATAGAAATGACCTACATTACTTCCAGCTTACTTCCAAAAGCTCCTGCATTATCTTCCATGCTGGCTGTTTGCTCACTAGATACAGAGAATCCATAGAGAATTCTAAGATTATAAGGGAGGGTGTTGGGGCCAGACGGATGAGCCTGGGCCCACGACTGACTGTGTAGGGTAGAACTGCCTCATTTCCTCCACATCCTCTCTTTCCTCACCACCTGCTTCCCGCATGCCTTGCTGATCCGCTTTGGACTTTGATATCAGCAAAATATAAATTTTCATTATGTTAGGCCACTGAGGTCCTCACTAACTTGTATTTAGTAGTTGTTTTATTCAGAGAGGTAGGAATATTGTCTTAGAAGGTGATATCTTTATCATCCATACATTGATCAAGACACATTTGCTTAACTTCCGTTTTATGCCTAACACTCCCTTGGATAAAGTAATAGAATGGAGAGTAGAGGCCGTGGACTCATTTACAATAATAATTAATTACATATTTTGTGACAGATCAGGCTTAGAGTCTGAAAATCTCAAATGACAGGTGTTTTTTCACTCCTTCTAGTCACCTGCCTACTATCTAAATTTAGTCACTTCCTTCTGCTCTTTGTTTCCTGCTCACAGTATTTTACACCACTGATGGCAGCACGTATGGTACAAGGAAAGGCCTATGGCTCAGAACTGGGTCTGAATTCCGGCCCAAACATTTCCTTAGCATAGCTATGTGATCTTGGGTGATACATTTAATGTATCTGAACTTCAGATTCCACTTTTAAAAATACATGCTATGGCCTAATTTTCCCATCTCAGCGTAGTGATGAGACCGTGTTTATAACGTTGTAATCACAGTCACAGGAAGATTGCAGGTGCTGTAGAGCAATGTTCTAATTTATTTATTTAATGATTTAAAAGGGCGTTCACCAATGAATCCTCAAAATAAATTTGTGAGGTCAATATTATTTCCTCTGATTTTTAGAGGAGGAAACTGAAGTTAGCAATATACTACCACCTCCCTACGCACCAATGATACCACATGAACCATAACCTGAGAATGCGCCCTCAATGACTTTTATTCAACCTCTTGTCATGAGTGGAAAAGCTCTACTTCAGAACCTTGTTTCCAATACTGAGCCTCATTCCTGACTCTCTCTCATGCTCTGCATCTTTATTCTCTATTGCCCTTCATGAGCCAGTCACCTGACTTTCTCATCCTTCTTCTTGGCTAAGTGTCTAGAGGGCATGTGGCTTAATCTCCACTCACTGCTTTGCATTTCAGTTTTTTTTTTTTCCTGAGGAAAACTAGTCCTGAAATAACATCTGTGCCAATATTCCTCTATTTTGTACGTGGATCTCCACCACAGCATGGCTGCCGATGAGCCGTGTAGGTCTACGCCCAGGAACCGAGCCTGGGCTGCCAAAGCAAAGTGCACTGACCTTAACCACTAGGCCACTGGGCTAGCCCCTTCAGTTCTATTTTTGGTCTCAGAGATCTTGGTCTTGTTTTGAATGTTACTTATCTTTATTTTATGCCATGTGTTTTATATAATATTCATGAAGCAATCTAGGAAGAATCTTAGAGTGCGAACTTCTAGTTCTACTTTCACTAAAAGAATAAGCTGAGCCTGGGGAGAGAGGAGACTTATTATTGTCCATATTTTTAATATTGGATGGAAAAGATATTATTTGGTATGAAAAGCTTTTGGGATTCACATCAGATTTAGGCTGGAGTTGCCAAATAAAATACAGGAAGTCAGTTAAATTAGAAATTCATATGAACAACGAATAATATTTTTGTCTGAGTATGTCTTAAATATTGCACGGGACATACTTATACAAAAAATGTTTGATTTTTAAATTGAAATTAAAATGTAACTGTTTCTTTATTCCTATATTTCCATTCACTAAATATGGCAACCTCAAACAGACACAATAAAAGATTTTTTCAGTGAGAATATTGGATCTTTGGGATCATTCACCATTTCTGGAATTTTCAGATTTTAATCACAAAATTATAGGTGTTATAAGTCTCTACCTCCTGGGATTCTTGCGAAAATTAAATGAGATTGTGTTTGTAAAACATTAGGCATAGTTTGGCCCAGAGTGTAGTTTCAGAAATGAAAATTAATTATTAATGTATGAAATACTGAAAGTATTGAAACTGAAAACCAATACTTGAAATAAAGGAATAAGTGATCAATATAAACTGTTGGTTTCCAGGAAACGTGTGAAATGATTGAACTTCAAAATGACTGGTACTTGGGAATGAGAAGCAAAGAAAACCTTCCTAGTTGATGTAGTTTGGGAGTGGGGATACATAGCAAATTTATAGATTAATCATTGGATTTGGAAGAGCCAAAAAGGAGACATTTTTGACAGGTTTTCTGGCGTAATACCATAAAATAAATTTGCAAGAAGAAGAGGCAGATAATAAAGCACATTGAAAGGCAGACAGAAGAATTGGGGCTTAATGTGGTAGACAAGAGAAAGTCCTTTTCAATTTTTGACTGAGGAAATAAAATGATGAAATTGGCCCCTTACGAAATTAGTCTGTCAAAAGAATGCAGGATGACTTGGAGGAGAAAGAAACTTCTCCGAGAGATCAGTTATGGAGCTACCCTAGTAATCCAGCTATGAAGCAATAAAGACCCAGATTAGCTGGTGGATGAGGATGCGCTGGGGCAGGGGGGAGGAAGCAAATCTGAAAGACGTGTGAAAGGAGAGATGACAGGGACTGAGGAGGTGAAGGAAAGTCAAGGTGAAGTCAAGAATTCTTAAATGTACAACTGTAAAAATATAACAGTGGTGAAAGAAATAAAGAAATTGATAAAATCGGAAAATAGGACTCATTTTAGACAAAGTCCAGTGCAGAAATAGAGGTATCTTTTCTTGTAATTACATGATTATTTTTCTTTCAATAATCAACCAACGTTAGATGCATAGTTTCTTTATTTGGGGTGACACTTATTTCCAATTCAGATAATCAATTATGGGAGACTGTCACCTGGCTGGGTTAGAAAATCAGTTACTGATTATGAAAACAATCTAGATGGATCTCGATAAGCTATAAATGGATTGCCTATGTTTATAGAAGTACAGTATAATGAAATGTACTCAAATACAAGACATATAAATATCTAGCAATTGTTTTTGGTATTTTGGAAGCTTCTTCCTGGATTTATAACGCATCATTGTGTCCATTAATTATGAATATTCTATATCAACATAGAAATGCTAGCTGATAGCGTTCTGGTAGAGATTATTCGAAGTGCACTAGCTATTTAGAGTTTTGTTTTGTTTTACACTTGGTCTTCATTTTTTTATACATTAAAAAATTTTACATATTAATTAGGTATGAAAGGAAGGAAATCTTTATTTCTTCCCTCTCAAAGATGGTAATTATTTGTAATTTCCTGGTCAGTTTCCTAAACAGTTTTTATCCCAATGATTTTTATTTCCGTCCCAACAAGCAGTTACAACATTGCACATTTATTCCAACAAAAATAAATTATTTTTAATCTGTCCTCTAAAGAAATGAATCTGAGAGAAGGTTGGCTAACGTGACACCAGAAGAAGAAAGAAAAAATAATCACAGGGCTGGTTGAGGAGTAGGAAAAAACCCCCAAGAGCTATTGTTTTCAATGGAATGTTCTATTTTGAATTAATGATGACCTCTTTTACTTGTGAAGCATATTTTTCTGGCAGATTTTTCGATGCATGTTACAGGTTTGGTATTTTTTTTTGTATTTTTACATCTATTCCATCACTATAATCTCCAAGAGACTGATTTTTATGAGCAGGAAAATTATTATTGCCCCCACTTTCAGATCAGGAAAAGTGAACATTAGTAAAAATTGTTCGCATTCTTATTACTAGCGGGTGGCCTACATAAATCAAGATCTTCTAACTTCCCCTCTGTAGTAATTCTTGGCAGAAAAAAGAAACTAATCAATAAATGTTGGGCAACTCTTGGGAAAGAAGAAGCAGAGGTGTTACTAATACCCTTTGCCACTATTAAATAGCTCTTCACAGATGCAACGTTACAACCCCCAAAAGCCTCTAGAATGGTTTATTTTGTTCCCCAGCAATTACATCATTCTTCTTCCCTACGGAATCCCACTTTGACATCAAAAAAATAACCCTAGCTAGGTTGCTTTTCAACCTCTCACAGACATTTTCTATTTTTCTTCTAGAATTTAAAGATAAAATTGAAAGCAAAGGAAACAATTTTTTCCATAGGTATAAATCATACTTGGTTAAAGAAGCAAACTATAAATATACCATGCTCAGGATACACAAACTTGAGATTAACAGAACTACTTTGAAAATGTAAATGTATTTATCAACTTGTTGCTTTCTATTTTTCATTTAAATTTGCAAATAAGCTGCCTCATATTATTTATTCTTCAAAAGGTTGCGATGAAAGATGATGAAAGCTCAGTCTGTGTTCTGCTCTAGATATCTTAACAGTACACACTTTTTTTTCTCCTTGCCTCCCCCCTCCTCCATCTCCCCTTTTTTCCTTCTTCTCATTCTATCAACATTTTATGATGATGATATAATTTGTGGAGTAGTGAATTGGGTCAAAGCTGGCTTGTTACCAGTTATTTTCTAGCCATAAATGGCTATATAAATATGTTTTTTTTTTTCTTTTTGATAATCTTAGGTACTAAAGGCTTTAACTATCAGGAATGTAACCATCCTGTTCCAATTTTCTAATATGTATCAAGGGAAAATCTTGGATTTTATCCATGCTACACTACGTATTTGACGCCATCTCACTGAATTTTGAAGGTTGGGGGCTGAGTGAGGAGCAGAAAAAAATATTGTTTTGAATGGAGTATTCTGTTTTTGAATTAATGATGACCTCTGTTGCTTATGAAGCATATTTTTCTTTACAGATCTTTTGATTCTCTCCCTGACAGACTGCTGCATAACGTGTTTAATGAACATGACATAGTATGTAGTAAGTATTCCTGACAGTTCTGAATAAATATTCATCATGCTAAAAAAGGCAATGACTTATTCTATTTCCTTCATCATTAAAGGATCCTGCACACTTAATCCATTGTCCTATGATTAGAACAAACTCCATTAAATAGAATGTCTGACTTTTATTTTTATTTACTCTGTCTAAAATATTTTTTTTTCATATCCTCAGGTGATCAACACCATTAAAGATTAGGTTTATGTAAAATCAAATGACTAGATAAATGAGAAAGCCAGACAATCAGCCAGGTATTTTAGACAGTCCAGTTAATTCATGCAATGTAGATCACACATCTAGATAAATGGCTCCATTTTAAAACTTTTATTGAGGATATTTAAGTTGTTCAGGGCCTCCCTTAATGTATTCCAAAATACAGCACAGACATATGGGAAAGATATAATGTTTAGCTTAAGAACCTCTTGGTAACTTTGAACTACTTAACACTTACTCGATTTAAAGACAAAATTGAGTTAAATAATGTTGCATGTTGTTTCAAACTAATAAAAGCCAAAGAAAAAATTAAAGAATTTACGTTAATTGATTTCTTTTATAATGAGATGATCTTGACTAAGTTTATGTAAAAGATACAAGAAGATAGAAATATGGCTATAAAGTGAGCTATTGATAACAACTTTGAAAATGCAGACATTTTTTCCATTTCAAATTGCAGTTTATATGTAGATTTAGGGTGAACTTAACACTTCCTTTTCAGTTACTATAATAATTTCAAGGCAAAGAGAAAAGGTGAGTACTATTTTAAAGCATCAATATGTGCTTTAAAAGAGACAAAGTTCAAATTAAAACTAAATAGAATTTTACTATCTAAAGTTAGAAACATGGGTATAAACAATTGGCCTATGGTGATACAAAAATTCTCTGCCTTCACCTCCACCTTAACAACAGAAACGCAACTTGCTGAAACCTTGAATGAAATGAATCTGTACCTCAATTTAAAAAAAAAAAGAAATTGTTCTGAATAGAAAGTCTTGCCACTAAGAATACTGTATTGAATTTCTCTAGGGTTAGCATTAGAGCTGGCTACCTATCAGAGAATATTTAGCAACAGCTAATTGGAAGAGTCAGATATAGCTCAAGTCCAGAGCCATCTGATCTTTATAGAAGTTGAGAAAAATGAGTATAAAAGAGTAATCCCAATAGGTGTCATTTACTGAAAGGTTTTTGTTTTTCAAGTACTATTTTGTGTAATTTTTCATTCATTAATTCAAGGAATTCACACAGCAATCTGAGGAAGAAGATAGTATTAGTTTTCATAATTTACAGATGAGAAAACTGGGACACATAGAAGTGAAATAATTTGTCCAAGGTCAAACAGTTACTGTCAGAGCCAAGTTGTGACCCCGAAGAATTTATCTCGGGACTTCCACCATGCCACACCATACAAATGACCAGAGTTGATGATTTAGGGTAAATGTAAAGTTGAAGATGGCAAAATCGTTGGATATCAGTAAATACTATAAACATTTGGTAGAATTCACTCATTTCTGTGTTCATTCATCACATTAGTTGCGTTCACTGAATTCCTAATAAGCCAGTTCCCACATAAAATGAATTCCATATCGAAAAGCAGGGCCCAGTTCTTTCTCAAAAAGCTGAAAGACCAACAATTGCTACTGGAAAAGGGTCTTTCTTCCCTTTTAGCCTTTGCTTCTTTACCTGAAAATTAAGGATTCATTAAATTCTTTCTACCAAAAGCTGATCAAAAGCTTTCAAATCTACTATGTGCTTAGGATATATAGGATACTTAGAAGAAAAATATGCATCGTGACTCAAGAAATAAAAAGCACAGTTGGTAAGATAGATATTTAACCAAATGTTCATAATTATGTACTACTAAGGGCTACTGTCGTGGAAGCAGTGGAAGGCATGGGAGCAAATAGAAGTGTTGGGTAAGGCTAGGAGGTTGGGGCTGGGTCTAGAAGCTCGGCTCCTAGATTGTGGAATTCTGGGCAATGTTGTTTGCATCAGAGTCTGTCAGAGCATCACCTGGCTGGAACCATATATGATGACCTGAGTTGTTCTTAAAAAGATTGAACGAGGGACTGGCCCAGTCACGCAGCAGTTGAGTTCTGGCATTACGCTTTGGTGGCCCAGGGTTCGCAGGTTCGGATCCTGGTGCCGACCTAACACCACTTATCAAGCCATGCTGTGGCAGGCGTCCCACATATAAAGTAGAGGAAGATGGGCACAGATGTTAGCTCAGGGCTCATCTTCCTCACACACAAAAAAAGGATTGAATGAAAATCTGCGAATAAAAGAAAGAGCTTTATAAGTGGCGATGTACTATACAAATACAAAATGTTGTTGTTGTTATTAATATTATTCTAAGTTACTATTGATAAATGATACAACCAGATCCATTGTTTACTTGGAAGGTGCTACTTTGTTAGTCCTGAGAAGAAAATGGAAATGAGCAAAAGAGACTCTGCAGATTAGTAACGTATTGTTAACTTTTAAAATTACACACTAAACATTTGTCGTTCTCCATAATCGCAATCATTATATGAAATTATTTGAAGTTAACTTATCACCTTAAGTTCCCTACTTTGAAGGCCCTCAGTCTTAATTGACAAGGCACTGATTGCTCAGATTTTGCCTTCAAAATAGATTCTATCATCTTCACAAGAATATTGTATACGTTTCTTTTTTCCGTATGTAGAAATTCCATGGAATTTCAGGAAAAGTTTTTCAAGTGTAATACACTTAAAAAAATAGATGTCTGATATATTTTAATATTTTTTCTTTAGAATGCGTAAAATTAGTATTTGCTCCTCTTTTGTGTATATTTTTCTTGTTTGCTAGAAAATTGTTAAATTGTAAAAAATAAAAAGGTTTTAATCTATGAGAAAGCTTTAATTTACTTGAAAACACTCTCCAAATGGTTCAACGTGCTAGTTTATGCAGAAAGAGGTATAAAGAAAACTGATAAAATTGTTTACATCTGTGGACATTTTGCAAAATCAACTTTTGGTAAATATTAATATCAACAGCTGGAAAGACTTGTAATATTTAGTAGGGGTAATTTTTCAAAGCGCTGGTTGGAGTTTGAAGCCATACAATTCCCCATGACTTTAATAGAAATCATGTTTCTAAAACCTGAGCGAATGATTTGAGAATGTGGGGATTAGAGTTTATAAACTGAGATTTAGGAGTTGATATTTAGGGAACACCATATTAACTATAAACCTTACTCTGAACACGACATTTAAACGCAATTCTTAAAAAAAAAAAAAAAAAAAACCAAAGCTAGCTGTATCTAAAATTAAAGAATCAATTCATCTTTCCATAAATGTTTCTCCTTTTTTGGGATTCTTTTCCTTCTTAATCACTCCCAGATCCTCCATAAAATCACTAGTTGGGATGCACTGACATCCTTAATATCTTTCATGGTGCCTTGTGTGTAAAAGATTCTCAATATAGTTTAATTAACAAATAAATAATTGTGCTTTCCCCTTCTCTTTTTGCTTTTCAGATAAAAATTCAAGCATGTAAGTAAACATAAAAACAAATACTCAAAGAACTAAAAGGTTTGACTAAATTGTGTAGGTGTCTCCATTTCCTGGGTAAGATTTTCCATTGACTTGTGTGCTGTTTCTGTCACAGAATAGGGGGCTACTCCAGACCCCTTTAACTTCCAGCATTCACCATGATGTTAGCAAAGAATGGGCCTCATTCTTTTAGCTTTCCTTCCTCCATCTTCTCAAATGGTTTCTCTTTCTCTGCCTTGTTTCAGAATCCATATCTTGGACGGCTTTGTGGCAAAAGTTCAGAAAGTAATTTTTTATCTGTCAATTTTGCTGATAACACAACATGGTAGAACTTAAATTGGTAATGTGAAGGAATCCTCCTTGCAGTCCTATACCGAACACACAGAGAAAAATCATCACTGCCTGACAACGTAGTCACTGATGCAGATGATGGAAGGGAAAGGAAACTAGCTCCTTATTGAGTACGTACTATGTGCTACACACTATCTTCAGGATTATCTCTAGATATACGTATTATCCTAGTTTTATAGATATGGAAAGGGAGACTACCAGAGTTTAGAAGATTGTTTGAAGGCTTCTCTTGTTTGGGGAATATAGTGGCTTGTGTCAGGTTTGAAAAAGTAAGGTTTTTAAAGCTTAGGTTCTTTTTTTCATGTCATATTAGTCAATAGTATGTACATGAGCATTTTCCTCTCAACAACAGTGTGTACAACAAAAGTCTTATCTTGAAGAGGAAAAAAGATCTAAGATTTTAAGAAACAAGCAAAAAATATGTATGTATGTGTATACACATATGTGCACACACATGTAGGCGAGTAGAATTTTCCATGCTAAAATGTGTCTCTTTGGCTTGATTATTTTTAAGCATAAAAGACTCAGGAAGAACTTTGACCTTCCTCCAAACTACCTAAAAGAATTTAAGATAGAAGGCCTGTTGCAGGAAGGAGCTATTGCCATAGACGACTATAGTGTAATATGAACTTGGTGTGGTGGACACAGAGGAACCTAGCAAGGCCTTTTGATCTAAGTTCTCCACATGTCCTAGTGTCTTTGCAAGGCATGGCAAACGTTTGTTTACCAGACATTTGCTTTTCCATCTCCATGAGAAATGCCTTCCTCTCTTTTAAAGCCCCAAACCACTACCCCTAACATCCTCCTTTGTCTTTAGCTGAAGATGGTATTTAAGGTGGTGGCTTCAACCATTTTGTTGAGTTACTCTTTTCCTGGGTTTCTCCCATGTATACATGTTATTAAACTTTGTTGGATTTTCTCCTGTTATTCTGTCACATGTCAATTTAATTCTTACATCAGCCAGAAGACCCCTCTACCCCTAGAAGAGTAGAGGAAAATTTCTCCCTCCCCTACACACAGCATACACGCACACATATGTTGTGATACATGTATATGTATATGTGTATGTATATATTTATTAATATTGTAGCTATATGCATTAGCTATATTGCTTTAATGATATTTTTGTTAATATTAACTATATATTGAGTAGCTATTTTTGCTACTGTAATTACTTTTTAAAACTCTTTGGTCCTCGGATAGTTCTTCTATAAAATAAAGACACAAATACTGTGTTTGTTTGGGGCCTTGGGCTAGAGCTAGTATGAAATATCTGAGATATTTCAGCTCCTACATCCGTGAGTAAATGAGTAAACAAATTTGCAAACAATAACGTTTGGGTCTCTAAGATGCTGCTTGCATAAAATGTAGCAATTATTATATTTCTTCTATTATTAACATTTTGCTTTTTGCTTTTTTCTAACGATTAGGGGGTATTTCTGAGACCCAGTTTAAGAGCCACTCAAATGCTTTCAGTGGTTCTTCCTCTCTGCTCTCTTTTCACTGGCTATGGCTTAGACAGATCAGGGTTTTATATTGTGCCCCTGTTACAGTTTCCTTCTGAATCCAGTAGGAAGGTCTTTCTGCTTGTGAGTTTCTTTTTATCTTTTTGCTTATTTTTAGTGATTTTTTCCTATGTTTAAGCAACACGTCTTCTTGAAACCGTCTGTCTCATAAATTCTTTATTTTATACTGAGGAAATTAAAACAGCTCTACATGTAATCTCTTTCTTCAAACCGATCAGAAGCTCCTCTCACTGTCTCCTGGTTTCTATTTCTAGATTGCGATCAGATAAGAATCTGTCTGTGTTATGCCCATTCCACTCTGCCAGGGTAATCTGATCATCGGAAGCTTCTGTGTTAAGATGACAAAATGCGTCTCACTGTAGGTTTTTTACTTTCCATTTTGTTTTCTACTTTTTAGTTACAATAAATTAATCCTTCTAAAAGGAGTATTAAATATGGTATTCTGGTGTTTATAAAGCTTTCATAAGTGTTGTGGCAATATGCTTTGTGAAATAACCGAAGTTTTCATTTGCATTAAGATTTGTAAGGTACTGTATCAAAGCTCAAATTGTGATAGAATGAAGAGCCCAGATGAGCGTTTAATGCTAATACTATTGGGTTAGAGGAATATATTACTTCTCTATATAAAATATTTAGTCTACGAAATATGTGAAAAAATATATTTGCAAATATAGTTACAGACAAGTCGCAAATGCATCAGGATTTGAAGCAGAATTGAAGGTGTAAACAGCAATGTCATTTCAGGGCCTAATGCCAAAAGCTAGTCTACCTTGCATAATTCAATTCAAGGAGGCAGTGACCTAGATATGTAAGGGGGGTCTAGGGTGTATGGTTAGGGATATACGCTAATAAGAAAGAGAATGAAATTTCTGACCTGAGTTAATTGTGAGAGATATAATTCTAATATCATGAGTTATGAGAGGAAAGAGGATTTAGTGAACATATCCCTAAGATTGCAAGTACAATATGTATTGGATAATTGTCCTATCTTCTTTTGCCTGTTGAAGACATGTTTACTCGCTTTGTGTTGTGTAAAAATATGTACTAAAAATTTTATTTAAAAAAACTTACCTGCCAGTTTTGATTTTTCCTTATTATTCAAAAGTTTTACACTGAAGACTTTTGTTGTATTTATAACAGCAAAAAACAAGAGGTTAATCTAAAGGAATTGTTTTGAAAGGAAAATGAAGACAAGTTTCATTTTCCAGTTAAAATGTTTTCTCGAAACCTTTGAAGAGAATACACATCCTCGTCATTTAAAACATTCATAAGCAGCAACAGTATTTCCCTTTTACTTAAAAGCTCAGATATTTTATAGGCCTGAGAAGCAATTTCTAGGTGAGTGGTAATCATTGGTCTAATAAAGGTAGATTGCTGGCACCCTCTTTCCTCCCATTTCCCTTCTTTGTGATCTTTAAGCTTCTGCACTTTGAACGCTCTTCCTATCCCCCACCGTAAAATTGTCCAGCCATTTCTCACACTCATTTGTATGATTTTCCTTAATGGCCAAATGTGTCATGCTATTCCACGTGGTTCTTTCATTCAGCTGAATGTGCTCGAAATTTTGCTCTTGATTTCCTTTGTCATTTTGTGCATCTTTCCCCCTCTTTTGTTTCCTGAATATTGCTTTGGTATCTAACACATTAACCTAAATAACAATCTAGCCTTCTCCGTGTCAAGACGACACCCGACACCCTTTCCTTTCTTTATCTGAATCAAAGTGAAGCTTAATAGGATGTTTCTTTACAATGGAATAAAATTGCAAACTGATTCCAAGTCTTTTAAGAACATTAAAACACACACACACAGAGTCTCAGTCTACAAGAGCTTGGTATCACAGAATTTAAAAAAAAAATGGTTTCAATTGGGATAACCAAAGATTTTTAATTTCTTGATCTTTGAAGTTCTTATTGCAAGCCAAATGCCTTAGGCTAAACCAGTAACTATAAAATAGTTTATTTAGTGGAAACACAGGCTTCTTTTAAATGCATAGCATTTTTTTAAAACATGGGACCTTATTTAATTTGTAATATGATCATTAGGATAGATGTGTGAGCTATTTTACTTTACAATGTTGACTGAGCATCATTTTGATCACTGGCAAGAGAAATAGTCAATGTTATGCTATTGCTACCTCAAGCATTGATTAAACTCTCTACTGTTCATGAAGGTTGACAGGGATTCAAAGGAGGAAATGTAAAACTTGAAGCTACAGCAAAATAGTGACATTTCACTCTATAAAACTGCCAATATTTTAATCCTGCATGTAAATCATTTTTATCAGTTTAATTCCGTATCTTAATTTGTATACCAAAGAAAATGCCCTGTTGAATTAACTTTAATAAGTAACAGTGTGAGACTAACTGTACTCTATTTCAAGGTCCTTGTGAGCATTACTTGCATTTTTCTTATATTGGTCCCCAATTTCTTTACTTTCCTATGAATAGATTGTTAAAGTGTATTTTTCATTTTCCTGCTGTGAACAACCTACCTTTCATTACTTTGTTATTTAGAATCTTTACTTTCTCAGTTTAAGTGATGTCTTTGTCAATGATAACATTGTATTCATTTACAGTGATGATTGATATGGTAATAGATACAGTGTGATTGAAAGCAACCTTTGTCAATAAGAAGGCCAAATACTCAAACTGTGTATTGGTCTGAATCTGCTCATTATTGGAGACCTTTCATAGTCATATTGACTTGCTGTCCAAATGTTGTTACTTACCTGATGCTTCCATTGTTTAAATGGTATAGACATTGGTATTGAACACAGCTTCCCCCAATATTTGCCCTAAAATACACATAGCTCAATTTTGCAATGTTCAAGGCATGTTATAAAAGTGTATACAACAGAGATTTTGAGCTAAAAAAAGAGATATTTAAGTTTATGAAGTGAAAAAACACATCAGAAAAAAACTACACATACTATGCCTTTATGCTCTTAGTCCAAATATTCTTAATTTTGAGATAACGCTTTGTCTACTTTTATTAGCAAAAAGATTTAAAAAAATTTGAACAGAAAATATTTTATTATTACTCAAATATTTGATTTTGTTATAGTTGTCTTTAGAAGAGCTGTAACAAAATAGTTTACTACAAATTCCATGACATTTTAGTGTATACGACAGTCAAATACACATTCAAGACTCTCAAGACCGCCCCTTTAATGATTCTCTTCAAGGAGCACGATTGTGAAAAAATCTTTAATTTCTTTCCACTCAGAGAGATTCATTTCCTCCTTCCTTTGAGTGCCCCAAACTGCTAACAGAATGGGTATTAGCGTCTGTTTTCCCTATAAGACTTACGGGCTGCCTGAGGACATCTTTTCTCGTTCACGTTTTGTTGCCTTAGTGCTTTCTACTGTGTCTGGCACTTTGTAGGTGATCTGTACATGTTTGTTGATCTGAAGAATATGAGGGGTTCAGGTATTCAAAAAGAATGATGATTGGATTACTGTTGATAGCACTTAATATAGAAAAAGATGTTGCTAGATTTGCTCAGAACATGTCCAACCCAGGCAATATGATGAACATATGTGATCCTTGATTGTCTTGTTACAAAAACAGATAATAACATAAAAATAATTTTTCCTTAACTGTTATCTACCAACAGATAGAATCACCCATGATTCAAATTTTATGGTTATCCTCATTTTTCAAGAAAAAAATCAAGGTTTTTTAGTTTATGGTCAAATATTCTCTTATTGCACTTTTCCTACTTCCAGATTTATTAATAGACTCATCATTTAGTTCTTAAGGGAATGGTTTCTGAACTGTCCAAGTACCTTGCTTTTCTTTCTTTTTTGCTGAGTTGTTTGAACGTCATAGTCATTTAAACAGTCTTTCTCTGCTGCCTCCTGCATGTATCAATATTTCATTTGCAATGCTTTTCATATCTGTTCCTTGTTCTCCACATCTATTGCTGTCTCTCTAATACAGGCCCTGATAACAGGTATGACTGACTTACTAGTTAGACATGAGACCCTAACATCTCTCCTTATCTTCTACTTCTGTTTCATCCTGCAGCCTACTTGCCATCATCTTACTCAAAGGCTTCCATTTGCTTAGAAGAGGAAATTCAAACTCATTGTACTAGCATTCAGGTAATTCCTTGTTTTGATCCCATCCTATAATTTTAACTTTATTTCTCTTGTCTACTCTACATGAACCTGATATACACACTATATTCGGCACACCTTCCTCTGTTCCTTCTTTAAGTTTATTTATACTCAATTACATGGCCTTGTCAAAAATCATTTCATTTCCCCATTTTCACCATGTTAAACCCAACACATCTTTCAGGATCCTGTTCTGATACTAATACTTTGATAAGCATTTCCTGATTCCCCAATATAAAACCAGCCATTCAGGTTAGCTTTCAGGTGAGACGTAGCACAACAGACCTCCTGATGCCTTTCCTCACTTCTACCCAAGGCAGAGATGTCGTATCATCCTTAGGTATTCCATAGTGTCCAGCAGCAAGGCCAGCTTCATGAGCGTGTGACCTAGGCAGTTACACAGGGCCACACTCTTAGAAGTGCCCCGTGCTTGGTCTAATGCTCTATTGTCTCCACCTTGAAATTATTAAATTTTGAACATGAGCCCCTAACTTTTCCTTTTGTACTGGTCCCCACAAATTATGTAGCTTGTCCTATCTAACAGAGCATTTTTCACCAAGTAATTGCTCAATAAATATCTGTTAAATGGAATGCTTGCCAATTTCTGAACTCCTCTCTCTCCTCCATTATAACAAAATCAAGTAAGAACCTGAAGTATAACTCAGCTGATGCCTTTATTTTTATAACCGTGCAATGAGACTTGTTTAGAAAGTAATTTTTAAAATATTATTTGAATAAAATATTTTGGAGAAATTAGTATTTACTCTCATCCCAGCAAGTTACCATAGATGAAAATAGAGTTGGCATCTTTTCATAGAGGTTGGGATAGGTTTTTTATGCTTACTTAGAAAATGGCTTATTTGTCATCTTAACATTTAGAAAAAAGATGGCTTGAGATTTTCACATTTGCCCCTGAAATTGATAGATACGGTTAATATTATGCTTGCAATGACTGAATTACTTAGAAAAAAGCAACAACAATATATTGCAGCTAGTACTGTTTCACTATTCCATCAACTCAATTACGTTAGCTAATTTATAAGACTTCTCGAGGCTGGTATAGCATTCAGAAGCAAATTTATATAATTATGATTTAGCAAATAGCAATGAAACCAGATCGTGTCAGATTTTATAGTTAAAGGGAAGGCTGACAGTCCTTAGAGCCTGTCCTGAGTGGCTCCTCATGTGCAATATTTTAAATCTCCGGCAAGACTTTTTCTCTCTGAGTTATTTTGACGGATGCTGATCTAGAAATATTTTCAGACTACTCACTCTTTTTTATTCTTTATAAATTTTGCCTGGAGTATGTATTCAAGGCTAAATTCTTCCTGCCCAAGATTCACAGTAGAAAAGATTCTTCAAGGATATTGCGTGTTGCCTCTGCGAGCTGAATGCCTCCGCTCTCTACAATTTTGTGCAGGGGTCCATGTGCAGAAGAGGAATTTAAACACCAACGCACATCGCACATGCAGTAACATCTTTCTCTTCCTATTTTAGGAGTTATATGTTTGTATTTTATAATCCAATTTTCTTTAATCTATGTCTTACTATCCCAGTGGCTATAATAACATAATAAGTAAAGGTGACTTTTATTTAGCTGCCATGATAATTAATTTCCAAGGCTCAGAACACATGATTTAGAGAAATGTATGTTTTAAGCCATGGCAATTTTTGATTGCCAAATATCAGGTAGGCATGTATTGACTCAAAAATTATAATAGGTAATATGATACATCCTTTAAGATTCAAAACTTCTGAACATCGGAAAACTTCAAATTAATTACCTTACATTTAAATTACCTCCTCTGTATAATATCTGGAATTTCCAAGTATGCAATGAAACAGAAAATTTACTTAAATATAATATTGCCAATCAATACAAAAATATTTTATCTTTATATTTTTAAAATATATTTATATGGGTAAGTCTAATATTTCTAAGACTGTTAACCAATTCTTTCAGTTCCTTCCCCATAATGGAGCATGGGAACTTATTTGGAAATATTTTTTATTTTTAATGAAATATTAAAAAATTTTAGGTGCTTTTTAGATGAATGATTAAAAATATTTTCAAATTCTTGAAACAAACATCAATAACAACTCTGATTCAAGGCTTCAGCATTTCAGTGTTATTTATACAAGTTTATTATTCTACTTGGCCTGAAAACGCGTTGTGAACAATTATGAGGAGAGACCTATATTGAGGTAAAGGGCACACAGTGTGGTAAGTTCTAAACAAAATACAGACCTATGGGAACGAGCGCAGAGGACAGACTCTGATAATTTTCAATACTTTGAGTATATGAGGCACTCATAAATTTTCTGCAAGCCTGGTGAATGAGGCAGATTATGCTTTAATAATTTTACTGGAAAAGCTGATGAATCAAAACTTAGCTTTTTAAATAAAACGTGTATTTGAAAAGAGCCAAGGTGAAACTAGATTATCTTTTAAGACTTGTGAATATTCAAGATCTTAGCCAGGAGACAGGGAGAGAGAGAGGAAATAAGATATTTAGAGGCAAAAAACATAGACTAACATAATCTTGCTTTCATTTTGTATATATACACTAACCCTAAGATGTGACAGGATATGGTGGCTTTATATTTAAGGTCCTTTAATTAAGTTTCTCTTAATATATTTGTAATATTTTCCAAATAGAAGAGAACTTTGAATTTTCCAGCTGAGGAGGGCAGGTACTCAGGGAAGGGTAGGGAGAAGAGATGACCTCTAACAAAACTGTCATGCTCATGTTCACCAGCCAAAATATTTATCAATCAATAAAGAAATACTTCTTCTCTAAGGGTTAATTAATCAGTTTTAAATGTTGCACTCTCAGCAAGCATTTAAAAATAAATACTTCATTGGAAACTGTCTAAGTGATCCAACCCCACCTGTATGCTAATAGTGTTGGCTAATATCTCTTTTCTTGATGGCGCATGACTTGAGTAATTCTCTAAACATATCTCATCTATTTAGTGCTACCCAATGTATAATGGCATGTAGATACAAATACTAATGGAGAAAGTGCACAGCCTTAGGGAACACTCATCATGACAAGTAACTAATTGCTTTATGTACATTAGGACCAAGTGAAGCGTTTTACATCTTCTGAAAGGCACCAGCACACTCTACTTTCTAATTTACCAAAATGTCATGTCTTCTCCTGAAAGAAAGGATTAGAAGACTTTTTAAAAGCATCACACTCACTCCCCTCAATTCACTGTGCCCTGTAAGCTGGGTTGAAAATTATTCTATGTCATAGAATGTCTATAGTATACACCAAATCACTCATGGTTGGGTAGTTTTATTTCACTGAGTGCCTAACCATATCTATATCTGTATCTATATCTGTATCTATAAAATCCACTTGGATTCAGTTTATATAAAATCATGAAAACTATTAAAATATTACCCTATCATTCTACAAGAAACTGTTGTTCACACAAAGACAAAAGGAAGAAAACACAGACTTTTTAAAAAAATAATTAAAAATGTATTTTGGAAAAAAATCGGTCTCAAGCATTAATGACGTTTCCTACATGACATGGAGTATTATACTTTGATATACGTCTCTTTAATGTGCATAACTGGTGATGATACACCATTATTAGAGAATTAACACACATGATGGGAAATGCAGACTTGTTTAGTTTGATGAAGTTAAGTTTTCTGTTCTGAATCCCAAAGATTTCAAAGAGATAGGCTGCTACTGCTGTCACCAAAACAGTTAAAATGGTAATTACTGAAAATTAATAGATACAATTGGAAACAGGGGAAAGTAGGATAGAGCAAGTCTTTTTCAATTTTTCTTTCTCCTGTTATTTCCACATTCTCATCATATACTTTTACCCCTCTCAAATGTGGAGGTAGTTTTGCCTCTAAAAATAAGCTGTATTTCAGTTATCGAATAGGCTATTTCTTCGGACCTATCCACATAGCAATATTTTGTAATATTTCTTCCTTATGATGAAGAAAATCAAAAAGCATCCTCCTTGCACACAGCATTAAGTGCCGTTTCCCCAGAGTAAAGGAAAGTGCTACATTGTGCACTGAGGTTGGAAAAATGGAAGGAAAAGACAGGATGGAAGGAAAAATAATATGAAGAAGACATTCCCTATATTGTTGCAGAAACGTTATTTTATATTGTAAGAAGAACATATCATGTGAAATGGTAGGCATTGTTTACCTAATTCTGGATGTCTATGGAAAGCTGGAAGGAAGTTTAAGAGACAGGCGAACAGAGCAGTACTCAGGGAGGGGGTGTTGCACAGTGGTCCAACATGAGGAAGCTAGACAAGCTGGATTTGGATTTTGCTACACCTAGGTTTGAATCCTTGTTCCCCATGGACGAGTTTAATCTTCCCACAACTCGATTACATTATTTGTATCATTGACCATTAGCATGTGTTTCTCATATGGCTGTTGCGAGGATTATATGAAATAATGCACATAAGATTCTGGGCATAGTGCAGGTAGATTTGAAATTAGTAACTAATTTTCTTTTTGTTATTACTGATTACAGTAAAAACAGTCTTTGCACATTTCAATTTGCTTATCTGATTTTTTTTAAGTGAATATCAGGTTGATAAATACAAAAGCTAGCTTTGTCTATGTCAGGAAGCAATCCTTATTTATACTGGAAGGAATTCTTTGAATTTAAGATACTATGAGGAAAAGAAAAAGAAAAGGTTCTTTGAAATAAATTAAACACTCAATATAAAAATATCTGATTAACAGTTAACTAGATATTGATATAGATGAAGTAAACTACAATTTATTTACAATATTATGCAATGTGGGTTTTGTTTATTCTTCTGTATTAATCATTAAATACTATTTTTTATCTTGAGAAGTTGGACATTGGTGGTTTCCTGTTTAATTATTTTATGCAAGTTACTCACATGTTGCATTTACACATATATGTGTATTATTAAAATTTGTTGGAAAATGTAAGTAAAAGAACATTTCTTTTACTGTACTTTGATAGTTTTGAAAAACAGAGGCTACATATAATAGTAATTCATTGATGTTTTTGAAAAGAAAAAACCAACAAAATATTATTAATATTATTTTACATTATCAAATATCTTTTAATGGTTTTATTGTTAGTCATGAGGTCATCATCAGAGTTAAGCCAACAACTATTTTTTATGTGATCCATAGTACACAAAGTAACATTTGAAATCTCTAATCTATTATTATTTCTCAGAGTAGATATGTGTCTTGAAATTGTGAATTTAGGGAATATTTGCACATTCAAGCATTTTGAAATAAATTAGGGGAAGTTGTTTTTTAAAATTACCTTATGGGCTATTTTTTTTAATGAAAAATGTGCTCTTAATCATGTTTGAGTTGCTTTAATTTTGAAAATACAAATGTTCACATTTTAGTTTTACTTAGATCCTTTGACAAGCAGGTGACTGTTAGGAATTTGTTTAGTCTTCTCTTCTTTTTTCTTCCTCGTATTATAATTATCTACATTCTTTTCTAGTCCTCCCACTAAGCAGTGAGCTCCTTCCTCATGAAGCCTGTCTTTTTTCTCTACAGATTTATTTTCTCAAGAGGCAGCATGTCCTTTGTCCTGAGATTCCAATCAGAGGTTGAAGGATCGCTTACCGGCGCTGTCCCCCTACGCCCTCCAGCATCAGATGAAGACAAGCTTAGGTCACTTTGTGTTTTGTCCTCTATTCTTGAAATTATACAATTTCCTGATTATTATCCAAAACAGGAGCTTTTGGCAAACAACATATACCTAGGCACTGGCAAATATGTACAGAAGGGAATGGGGAGAAAGGGCAGCCTGTCTCAAGATGTCCTAAGATTAGCTTCGAAGTCCAGATTGGTCCTAACAGCTTTAAAAACAGTCGCAAGTTAAAATATTCTCTTGGCTGATATGAAGAGAAGGGCTCTCCCATTCTTTCTCTACTCCCTTACTTTCAGTGCATCCTGGACCATCGAGGCTTTCTGTCAATAGCACAAACAATCCATATGCAGACTTTAATGATTTTTCTGAGGACTAGCTTTATGTGTATGTGGACCGAGAAGGTTTGTCATGAACATCCCATTCAGAGAAACCTCTTACAGCCAACTCATGGGGCCCTGAATTTCCCAGGCATCACACACTCCTTTTGCAAACCTCTATTAAAATGCAAACAAATTGCCTTATCTGAAACAAATAACATTTTAAGTCCTCAGAATTTAAACTGTAGCTTTTCATTCATTTATTCAACGAGCATTAATTAAGCCATTAAACTATGCCTGGTTTTAGCAGAAGGTAAGAGTCCAAGGTAAGTAGTACACCAAGAATAGAAACAAGCATTGAAACAAAAAAGTGAGACAGGTCCTGCCTATGAGGAGCTCCTGGCGTTGCAGTGATAGAGGGAGCCTAGATTACGATGCCCTGCAGGAGTTCGGTGAGTTATAAGCCTTTGGAGAAGAGATGAGAAACCAGAATGATAAAGAAATAAAAAGAAAAACATAAAGAAGTGCTAAAAACAAACACTGCTAGCACATGTTTGCATTGCAACAAATCCTGCTTTCTATAATAATATCATAGCACCATGCCTTTAAATGTCGATATCTTAGAAACCAGCAATCCATTCATTACAAGTTAGTGTGTATCTGATGCATATGTTCGAATATTCCTACTTCCAAAGTGTGGGTATTGCCTCTTCAATGGTCACCCAAACAAAGGTAACTGAGATCCCAGCTTGAGATGTTGCAACTGATGCAACGCAAGACGAGAAATGTCTGGTAAAGGAACGCAGCAAGTCAATGAGTCATTTTATTTATCTGTGTACTTATCTAGGGTTATTGAGATATAATTGACATATAACGTTGTGTAAGTTTAAAGTGTAAAAGGTGATGATTTGATGGACTTATGTATTGTGAAATGACTACCACAGTAGGATTAGTTAACACCTCTATCACTCACATAATTACCATTTCTTTTCTGTGCTGAGAACATTTAAGCTCTAGGCTCTTAGAAACTTTTAAGTGTGTAATACAGTATTGTTGACTATAATCACTATGTTGTGCATTAGATTCCCAGAGCTTAGTACTTGTATAGCTGGAAGTTTGTACCCTATGACCAACATCTTCCCTTTTCCTCCAGCCCCCAGGCTCCGCAGCCACCATTCTAATCTCTGTTTCTATGAGGTTGACTGTTTTAGCTTCCACATGTAAGTGAGATCATTCAGTGTCTGTCTTTCTCTGTCTTATTTATCTCACTTACCATAATGCAGTCAAGGGCCATACACAGTGTTGTAAATGGCAGATTTCCTATTTTTCTCATGGCTGAATAACACCCCATTGTATGTATATACTACATCTTGTTTATCCATTCATCCATAGATGAACAGAACAGTTAGGTTTTTTCCATATTTTGGCTATTGTGAATAATGCTGCAATGAACATGGAGGTACAGATACCTCTATGAGATCCTGTTTTTAATTCCTTTGGATATACAGCCAGAAGTGAGATTGCTGGCTCAAATGGTGGTTCTATTTTGAATTTTTTGAGGAACTCCCATACGGTTTTCCGTAGTCACTGTACCAATTTACATTCCCACCGACAGTGCACAGGGTTCCCTTTCTCCACATCCTTACCAAGACTTGTCTCTCTTGTCTTTTTGATGATAGCTACTCTAATAATTTTGAGGTGATATCTCATTGTGATTTTTATTTGCACTTCCCTGATAGTTAGTGATGTTGGGGATCTTTTCATTGCTATATGTTGGCATTTATATGTCTTCTTCCAAAAAATGTCTATTCAGCTCATCTGCTCACTTTTTGTTTGTTTTTTTTTTTTGCTACTGAGTTTTATGAGTTCTTTATATATTTTGTATATTAACTTCTTATCAGAAATACAGTTTGCAAATATTTTCTCCCATTCTGTAGGTCGCCTTGCCATTTTATTGTTTCTCTTGCCATGTAGAATCTTTTTAGTTTGATGTGGTTTCACTTATTTATTTTTGCTTTTGTTGCTTGTGCTTTACGTGTCATATCCAAAAAATCATTGCCAAGACCAATGACCAGGAGCTTTCTCCCTATGTTTTCTTCTCAGAATTTTATGGCTTCAGGTCTTACATTTAAGTCTTTAATTTATTTCAAGTTAGTTTTTGTGAGTGGTATAAGATACAGATCCAGTTTTATTCTTTTGCATTTGATTATCCAGTTTTCCCATTTATTGAAGTGACTCTCCTTTCCCCACTGAGTATTCTTGGCTCCCTTGTCAAATGTTAGTTGACCATATATGCGTGGGTTTATTTCTGGATTCTCTATTCTGTTCCATTTGTCTATGTGTCTGTTTTTGCCATAACCATACCGTTTTGATTACTATAGCTTTATAGTGTAGTTTGAAATCAGGAGCGTGATGCCTCCAGCTTTATTCTTCTTTCTCAGCATTGTCTTGGTTATTCATATTCTTTTGTCATTCCATGTAAATTTTAGGATTGTTTTTTCTTTTTATTTGGAAAGTACAATTAGAATTTTGATAAGGATTGCATTGAGTCTATAAACGACTTTATTTTATTTTATTTTATTTTAAAGATTTTATTTTTCCTTTATCTCCCCAAAGACCCCCAGTACATAGTTGCATATTCTTCGTTGTGGGTCCTTCTAGTTGTGGCATGTGGGACGCCGCCTCAGTGTGGTTTGATGAGCAGTGCCATGTCCGCGCCCAGGATTCGAACCAACGAAACACTGGGCCGCCTGCAGGGGAGCGCGCGAACTTAACCACTCGGCCACGGGGCCAGCCCCAAGTCTATAAACGACTTTAGCATGCACATTTTAATAATGTTCATTGTTCTGATCCATGAACAGAAGATATCATTCCATTTATTTGTGTCTTCTTCAATTTCTTTCATCAAAGTCTTATTGTTTTCAGTGTACAGATATTTCACCAGCTTGGATAAATTTATTCCTAAGTATTTTATTATTTTTGATACTATAGTGAATGATACTGTTTTCTTTATTTCTTTTTCAGATATTTCGTAGTTAGTGTATGGAAATACAACTGATTTTGTATGTTGATTTTGTATCTTACAACTTTACCAAATTTATTTATTAGTTCTAACCGTTTTTTGATGGAGTCTTTAGGACTTTCTATACACAATATCACGTCATTTGCAAACAGAAAATTTTACTTCTTCCTTATTGCTTTGGACGCCTTTTATTTCTTTTTCTTGCCTGATTGCTTTCACTTGGACTTCCAGTGTTATGTTTAATAGGAATGGGGAGAGTAGGCATCCTTGTCTTGTTTCTGATCTTAGAGGAAAAGCTTTCCACCTTTCACCATTGAGTATGATGTTAGCTGTGGACTTGTCATATATGACCTTTACTATGTTGAGGTACATTCTCTGTATACGCACTTTATTGGGAGATTTTATCATGAAGGATGCTGTATTTTGTCAAGTGCTTTTTCTGCATCTATTGAGATCATCATATGATTTTTATCTTTCATACTATTAATATGCTTTGTCACATTGATGGATTTGCATATGTTGAACCATCCTTGCATCCTAGGGATATTGCATTTTTCCTTTCATTCATTGTATAATTCATCTCCCCAACTTCTGTTTGATTCTTTTTTTTATGATTTCTATCTCGTGGTTAAACTTCTCATTTTGCTCATGTATTATTTTCCTAATTTCATTGACTTATCTTTCTGTGATAGTGGATTATTGTAATTCTCTGGTGGTATCATGTTTTCTTGATTTTTCACATTTCTTGAAGCCTTTTGTAGCTGTCTTTGCATTTGTAGTGGCAGTCATCTCCTCCAGTCTTTATTAACTGCCTTCAGGAGAGAAATACCTTCTATCAGCCTTGGTACATATTCTAGGGCTTTCTAGGATCTTCTATGAGTACACTTGCTCCACACATCTTACTTCATCTTGTGGCAAAATTCTTAAGTTTGTATGCCTTTTCTACATCTTGCAACACACTAGGCTGGGTGCTGACAGCCTCATTTTTGCTTTCTTAAGTTTATGGTTTCTCCCTGTCCTGCAGGTTAAACCAGCTTTCTGCAAGTACTCACTAGCCATCTGTGAAAACTCATTCTCTCCACTGTCAGGAAGATGCAGAGACAGCTGGTCACAGGGTGGGAGGGTGTAGTTGAGGCACATGGAGCACTGGAGGTGCCTGTGGGCCAGTTGGGGGAATCCACAGAAAGATGTCCCCAGCAGCTCATAGGCAGACTTTTTGATGGAGTCTGCAGTGCAGTTAGTAGGATCCATGTCCCTTTAATGTCCTCTGAAAGTCCTCTCTGCCACTCTCCCAACCTCTTCCTATCCACTGGTCATGTAGCTCATGACTCAGTGCTCTAGATGGAGTGAGAGAGAAAGAAACCTTTTTGGCAGCATTTCATACAGCTGGGAAAGCTGGGCACTCACTCACATGCTCACACTTTCCCCTGCAGAAGAAATCTCTGACTGAGAAGATCTCTCTTGGTCCTGAGCTGTGCTGCCTTGGGGGATGGGTGATGCACGTAAAGTAAACATGTTCCTCTTACCCTTTCTAATGCATCCAAACTTGTATTTTTTTGCTCCAGTGGCATGCTGGAATTTCTGTGCTAGAAACCTGGATTTCCACAAAGGTTCTCTCATCTATGGGTGATTGTCTAAGGCAGTGTCCTATAGGGGCTCCCAGACCATGGTTGAGAGGCACTGGAGCCAGTTCAGAGGCCACTGCAGAGTCCACAGCTAGGACAGAGTTCTGTATGCCTATTACCCAATGCATGGGTGGGCAAGACTCTTCCTGAGTCCCTTGGTGTATAGTGCTGGATCCCACAAAGGCACTTTTGTCCATGGATGGATGCCAAATTGTTGTTGGTGGGGGAATACAACAAGGGATGTCTTCTTCAGTGTTGATGACATCACTTCTCTGAATCATTTTTTTTAAGGATGTTGAGGGAAAGAGAGCTAAGAGGTACAAGCAACAGAGAGAAAATTCATGGGTATGGCAGCATTGTAATTGTGTCAGATATCATGAACTTGTGTCAGGGCTTCATGGAAAAAAGCTTTAAATGCAGAAAACAAAGAAATATTTTTATGGGGTATTATTCTATGAGGCAGAAGCAAGGCTGCAAGAGGCAAAGTGACAAAATATGAGGCAATCTATGAAAGTGTTTCTTCTGTTTCTATGCACAGTGTAAGGTCCCTTAGACCCATTGAGTCTCCAGAGAAACTGGTACTACTTTGGCATCTTGCTTGTGGTTATTGGAACACTGAAGATTGCACCCTTGGCACAAATGTCACCCTTATCTCAATGGGGCATAGAAGCAACAGTAAAACCAAGGGGCTCTCAAATGACTTCTTAGGCAACCATCCTCAGCCTGGAAGGCCAGAAGTTATTGTAATATACAAGAACACTGTATATTCTCCAAGAATTCCCAGAAGTAACTTGAAGATTTTGTGGGAGATAAAGAATGAATGGACTTCATGAACAGTTGAGAATCAGTGAAAAGTAAATTGTATTAATAAATTATCAATTAACGCATGCTCTGTTTTCAAAATGGTTCAAAAAGTGAATAATCTTTAAACTGATCAGAATGCAAATTTAACATTCCAAGTTAATTCTCCAAAAAATAATTTTGATTTGTTTTATTCATCAAGCAATTCTAATCTTGTTACATTTAACATCAAATATACCTTAAGAATTATATCCAAATGTGGCAAACCTGGTCAAGTTATAAAAATTAGTCTATGTTTTTGTTATTATGAGAAATGAAACTTAGTATTGATTAAATAACGTACTTCTCCACAAATATGAGATCTGCTTATTGTGCCAAGAAATTTGATACTATATACTTAGTTTCAAAGTTATAGGGGAAATGTACAATTATGATATTCTTAGAGAATATACATGTGTGTTTATGTATATGTGTATATATATATTTTTTAATACACAAGACTTCTTACTATTAATATTCTAGTTGCTTCTTTGAGAAAACTAGAGTGTAGTGCAAACTTATATGTACTAGTTGTTTTAACATAAATTTGCTCTACATTTTGCTACAATTAAAACCTTTGTTTTTCTTTGCACCTCTTACACAGACAAGAAAAAATATGTTTAGCCTCCTTCCTTCTGCATTGTGTTAACTCGAGTTGCCCACACATTATCTTCTCTTGGAAATCCTGACACCAAAAATTTAACCCATCGGATGGTAAGTTAGTCATCCTCTCCTACCAACAGTCGCTCTTTCCTAATTTCACCACTAACGTTAAAAGCTTCCTCTGTCTCCCAATCCCCAGGATAAATATCTTATAATCATCTTCACTTTCCTTTTCTGTTTTCCTCACTAGATCTAATCCATCACTAAGCCTTGACATTTTTGTTTTTTTGGTCTATTACGTTTCCGGAGCCACCCTTTCCAATTTAATAGCAACGCTTTCTCCCAGGCATCCAGGGTCTCTCATCTGCATGACTTGTGCTAGAGACCTAGTCACTTGCTCGCTCCAGGGTTTCTCCACTGCACTTAATTCCCATGTACCCTCTAGAATAACTTGCCTCCAATGTTTGTTTTCTTCATCAAGTAATTTGCTTACCCTTCGTTACTCTAAATCTAGCCAATTTACCCTTGTTTTCAGAGTTCCGCTTTCAATTGCATTTCATACTTTACCTTTCTTGCACTTTAGAATCTCTGCTCTTGTAAAGTGAAATACGCATTCCTCTTACCCTAGCCTTTCCAGCCATTATGTCAGATACTTCCTTTCCCACCCTCTCCTGTATCTCAAACCCTGAATTCCTTGTCTTAAATGTTCAAAGTAGGGAATGCTTAAGCACAATATGGTATGTTCATAGAGTAAAAGACCATGAAGTCCCCAAAACTATTTTACACATAGTTTTAAATGTGTAAGGCTGAGTTAATAATAAATATTTTTGAGTGGGGGAGAACTGATCAAAAATTCATTTGTAGAGTGTCTTAGGTGAGGTTTCCTGGGAATCAGACTCTGAGATAGATATTTGCCTGCAGGAGTTTTGAGAGGACTGTCCCTGGGATCAACAGCTTTCGGAGAATAAGGGAAGGCGAACTGAGCTGAGGAAGGTTGAACCGTAAGGCAGATGGAACAGGGATTCAGCCAGTCTCATGGGGATCTCTTCATCAGAGGGTGATTCTCAAAGAGTCGCAGTGCCAACACCCCCTGCAGCTGGGGAATGAATGCCTCAGGGCTGAAGGGGTATCTGGGTGGCATACCACAGCATCCACTCAGGGACAAAGATAGTAATTTTGTAAAATCATGTGATTATAGGAGCAAGAGGTGTAGAGAAACACAGGCACATGTTTATTATCTCCAGTCCGTAGGATTATAAGTGACTTTTCCATATTATTTCTATTTTCTAATAATTTCTATATTGGCTGCAAAACAGAATGAATAAAGGTTTAACCACAGAAAAGTAATACATGTTACCTAAAAAAAAAAATCTCACTTTGACATTTTTTCTTAATTTTCTTAATTTTTATTAATTAAGTAAATGGATTACTCTGTTCTCGCGATGCACTTTTTTTGGTCAGATTTGATCATTTTTTCATTTATTATTACAACTTCTAAGCTATTTTATGTTTTCTCTCTCTCTCCCTCTGTCTCTCCAACTAGACAATAAACTTCTCGAGACTAGGTATCATGTCTCCCTGTCCTACTTGGATTCTCTGTTTTATTGTGATTTTTAAATATGTACATATATCTGTATATGCGTACAGCTGCCAAATGGAGTTCTGTGCAGAGCAGACGACTGTGCTGTCGAGTAACTGGAGGAGAGGGAATTCAGAGCTAGATTAGGGCTAATTGAAACAAACAGCCACCAGTTACCAGCAGACCCTGGCTCAGAAGCGACATGGTGCTTGTAGTTGAGATTTTAAGACATTGCCTATGTGACCCCCTCATTCTGTGGTACAAAGTAATAGCTGAAAGAAATTCATAAGTGTCTTGCAACAACTAAAAGTACTTTTGGTTATTCTTGGGAATGGCCTGTTAATGTTGCCATAGAAGATTTATTTCTTATTTTGGGACTTCTGCTTGTCCCACTGTATATTTGCCCCAAACGTAGGATGATAATGACGTAGTGTTAAAAATCTTTTGAAAGATTGAAATTGCCTTGATGTTTTATAAGTTCCATGGACCATAGACTTTTCAGCCATTTTTATAGTAGCAGGTGATCATCAAGTAATAGTTTGTGTAAGGAATTATTATGCGAACACTTTTCAAGTAAGCAAGATCCCTAAAACTCTAATAGGTTTTTTTCTAACAATCTTAAAGGAAAAAAGACAGACAATATCTATTTTTGCTACCCGTCAAACTCAAGCAAACTTGAATCAGAATGAGCTAAACATAACTATTAGGATCACTTAAGATATCACTTAGAAATAACTTCCAGCCCCAAGGTTATTTTGAGCTTGAAGTTATTTAGTCCAAATAACTAAAATTTACTCTCTTAACAGAGAATAGTTACAAACTCATGCCGATCATGGGAGAGTCACTAAAACTCAGTAACTACTTGGTGTGCATTACTTGTATGTTTCAGAAGAAACACGATTTTAAAATATAGGTAGAGTTCCAAGAACAAATTCACATCATTAGTCAACTAGTAATATAATTTTCAAAAACTTTATTGAAATAATAAACCTAATTTGATTGAGAATTTTATTTAAATGTTGGCTTAAACTTAGGATTTCATGTCTAGTAATATTATAATATATGGTACATATTAATAGTTCCTATAATGTTTGAAGAGTTGTTTGTTTATTGTTTTGGTGAGGAAGATTAGCACTGAGCTAACATCTTTCACCAATCCTCCTCTTTTTGCTGGGGAAGATTGGCCCTGAGCTAATCTGTGCCCATCTTCCTCTATTTTATACATGGGGTGCCTGTCACAGCATGGCTTGATAAGCAGTGCATAGGTCTGTGCCAGGACCCAAACCTGCAAACTTCTGGCTGCTGAAGTGGAGCGCACAAACTTAACCACTAAGGCATGGAGCCAACCCCTGAAGAGGTCTTTTTAATGAAAAAATAGGTTTCCTGGTGTTTTTTAATCCTGGTTAATAAAAAGCTTCTGGTTTATTAGGTGTCTAAAAGTGTACCCCATCATCCTTCTTCCCCCAGTCTTCACCTAAATCACTTTCCTTTACTTCTTGTATTACTATCTCTAAATATGTTGTTTCTGTTAACCCAACGGCTTATCATCCTATAAAAATGGTTGTGATCTTAGACGCTACTTCCTCCTTCAGTTGACAAAGTCTATAGATTCTACATCTTCTCTGGCCTCAGGGATCACTCTTTAATTTTGCTTCTTTTCATCCTTCCTTTTCCACTGCCTTTGTCTAGGCATTCATGGTACAATGAGCTCCAAAAATCTCTCAATTTCTCCCTACATCCATCTCCACTAGTTGACCTTAGTTTTACCACTAGCTGACTTCTGCACTCTCCATAAACTAGGCTATTTAAAACTTTTGTTACTTTCTTATTGCCTAAAGAATAAAACTTAAATTATCTCAGAAAGAGAAATATAAGCCTCCATAATCTGGTTCTTCCTTTTTTCCAGACTTGTCTTCCATCACTTGTCCTCAGGCATTTTCCAATCCTCTTTGACTAAGAAGGTAGACTTGAGAAGGATGCACATGGATCTGTGTAGAAAGATGAAAGCACCTCTTTAGTCAGCCAGAAAATAAAGAACCTTCTGGCAAGATATGTGATGTCAGATGTCAGAGCCACATCACCTTCCCTTCCCCAATGAACCTACATTTCCAACGTTCTGAACTTACAATTTTTCAGACAACTAGCAATTTTTCAACTATTTATCTTGAAACTTTTAGTTCAGGTGCAGCTTTCAACCATTTTTTAAGTTGATAAATATCTATGGGTTCTTTGAGATCTACCTAAAATGTTCCTTCCTCAGTGAAGTTTCTTCAGTAGTTTCAAGAAGAATTTATTTTTGATCTTGATCTTGTAAGCATGAACTCATATTTCTATGAGTTACATTTCCAGCACTTTTAAAGCTCTATTAATATTGGTCCCTTGGCTTGATATAAGTTGACCTCCATACCTGTAGGGCTGAGCTCAGGGACAGGAGATCAATAAAAGTGTGCTAATTGACTGAATAAATGAATATACCTATTTTATAGAACTCTGAGGAGGCTATGGGGAATGTGCATGGCAGAGCCAATCTGAAACAATGAAAAAAACTCTGCATGTTTGAAGGAAACAAACTGTGAGCAATGAACACGTCACATATATTAGTCAAAGTAGTCTAATTGCTATAATCAACAACCCTAAAATCGTAGTGACAACGCGTTCAAGGCTATCTTTCACTTACATTGCAGTCCAAATTTGAATTTGGATTTACTACCTTATATGTTCATCGAGGGATCGTGCCTCCTGCTTGCTGGTGGCTTCTCAGTGTCTGTTACTGGATTGCTCACAACAGTCTAGGTGATGCAGAGAGATCCTGGAAGGCCTCAGGATGTTTTAAAGACGAGGCATGAAAGCTCTGCAGATAACTTCTGTCACATTCCATTGGTTGTAACTAACTATATGGCCACACCTAGCTGCCAGGGAAGCAGGAAACACAGTCTGTGTGCCCAAGAGGAAAAGAAAATGGGGCTTGGGAACACATAGCATTATCTGTGACAGACCGACAAGGTCCTTGATCTCATGGAGCTGATATTCTATGGGACAAACACCAATAATCAATTAAACAAATAATGAAGATAATCTTGGATAATGACAGATGTTTTGAAGAGAATTAAAACTACATGATATGACAAAGAACGACTGGAGATGGGGAAAGCTAATGCAGATTGGGTGGTCAAGGAAGTTTTCAGAGTGGAAATATTTGAGTTGAGACTTAAATTACAAAAAGAAAAATGGAAAAAACATAAGGAGCTGCTATGAATAGATATGGGCATAGAGTGCTCCAGGGAGAGAGACGAGAAAGTATTACAGCTCTAAGTTAAAACTAGCTTGTGTTTTCAACCAACAGAAGGGAGAATTATGAGACTGGAGTAGAGAGAGATGGAATCAAAGAGATACATGAGAGCTGGCTCATGTAAGGTCTTTTATGTGATGGTGAGGAGTTTTCATTTTGTTCAGAATGCAGTGAGCAGCCATTGAAGCATTTAAGAGAGGAGTGACAATCAGATTCACTCTCTTCAGTGTGTGGTAAATGGATTCTAGGGGACAAGAATGGAAGAGACCAGTTAGTGAGCTATTACACCAGTCAAGTAAGGGATGACGTTGTGGACTAAGCTGGTAACACTGGAGATCTAAAAAAGATGGATGAGATTGGAATACATATTTAAAAATGAAGGTGACACACTTGTTCTTGAATTGGATGTGTGGGTGGGTGAAGGGTAAAGAAAAATCAGTGATAACTCTTACATTTTGGTCTTGACCAATTTGATGGAAAGTAGTGATGTGATGAGATGTGAAAGACAGAAAGAGGTTCCTGGGAGGGATTTGGAAACTGAGAGTTCTATTTTGACTTATAAATTTTGAGACACTCGTTAGATAGCCAAGGAGAAATGTCAGGTAGGCAATTGGGTATATAAGCGTAACAGGATGCTTTGTGCCCAAATAGATGACTAAAGCTCCAAAGCTGAAATAACAGGTGCTAGGTGTATTACATGCTTACTGAGAGCCACTAAAGTGATATCAGATGTATCGTCCTCCTCAGGAGTTTTAGGAGCATGTAGGAAGCAAATGTAGAACTGAACATGAGAGTAAATATTAAACTGAATTTGGCTGAATAGTATAATAGCTGAAAATGACTGGAAAGGTGTGTTGATTACTAGCATAGGATATTCAACAGATCGTAGTTGAAGGCAATAATTTGAAAAAAACTGTTTTATGATTATATCTTCATTATACTGTTCATATTTCTATCAGAGCCCTTATCAAAAATGTCTGGAGTATCATCCATAAAGAGATCAGGTCTGGATTATTTAAAGTCATGGTAGGGAATGGCATGACCCAGGCAGAGATTCAATATGGAGAGAATAAAGTTCCTACAATGAAACCTAGAGCCTACTGAGACAAGTAGTTTCAGCAAAGGAGGACTGCCAGCAGAGGAAACGGAAAAGAGCAGTTTGAATATAGGAGGAAAACAAGAAGTGATTATCTTAAAATCCAAGAGAATGTTTCAAAAAAAGAAGAACTGGTCAATTATATTGGAAGATATTAAGAATTGGAGGAAGCCAACAACAGAAGAGTAAACAAAAGATTTTGCAGCACGCCAGTCATTGCATGACTTCGATGAGACCAAGTTCGTTGAAAGAGTGGGCGCTGACACTGCATTGGACAGGCTGAGAAAAGAAAATGGTGTAAGGTTTGGAGAGAGAAGACAGACAGCTCTTTTGAAACATTTTGTGTGAATGAGTTAAAATAAGGGATATGAAATCAAGAGTAGAATCCTTAGGATGGAAGATACTAGAGTATTTTTGCATGCTTATGGACAAAATATATTAAAAAGGAAAATTAATAACTCAAGAGATAAACTATGATTGCCAGAGCAAGGTCCTTGAGAATGTGAGAGGGAGCTGAGATCCAGACTACAAGAAAGCATTTGACTTTGGATACGAACTGGCGCGCTTCACCCAATGTGACTGAAGGGAAAGTGTTAGAAAGTAGACAGATTTGATGGGAAGAAGATGGAGTTCTCAAAGCAAGAAAACAAACAGAGTTTGTGTGCCTCTCTGTTCTGGGCGTGTACGCTCATGTGTATGTGGTGACAGTAGTTAGTGGTTAGAGGTGAGCCAGTGGAAGGTTAGGGAGCATTTTGAATGTTTGAATAGAAACATTGGTATGAAAACAGTCATTTTTATGTAAGGGAGTACTAATATATTAGGTAAGGGCGATAAGATGATCACAGTTTCTCTTACATGTTCATTTAAGATTTATGGCCATGAATCGAGGCTGTTGAATATTTGAAGGTGTTTCCCCTTACCTAGTGAGCAGCCCTATTACGGGCACCGAGGAGGTGAAGATGTGGGTTTCACTTTTGACTAGCATTGTGGCCTTGTCAAGAAATTACAAAGAGAGAGAGGAATGCAATAAAATTGAGGTAAATTGCAAAGGAGTGACTATAAAGAGGGCAGAACAAAACGGTTTATTTTAAGTCAACTATTTGGATTATTTCTTAAACCTCCATTTCAAAATACTAGTAAAAATTTATAGAGAAACCACCTGATTTAAAGTTGTCATTCTTGTTTCAGTATTATTCAACCTAATGTTTTTTAGTATCATTTGACTTTTGTTCAGTAAGTCTCCAAATTATTCTGAGGGACAGTTTAAAAAATAATGAAATAAAAATAGATGATAGTTGAAATTTATAGACTTGGGACCTAGGAAAACTTAAGAGCATGAAAGAAAATCTAAGTAACTTCAAATTTTCCTGGAAATGATTAAAAGAATTTGTCTTATAAAATCTTTTCAGATAATTTGACAGCTCTGAGACTTAGAAGTATGATGAGCAAGGAATGCGTTCATAGTCCTTTTGGCAGCTTGTCTGCTATTCTTGTTTCTAACATTGTAATCTCATCCCATTCGAGGCCTGCCACAAAGGAACAGTCAAGGAAAATTAGTTGGACATCAGGCATTAATTTTGAACTTAGATATTTTTGCGGTATTTGCTAATGAGTTGATTTCTCCTTTTTTAAAATGTGAAACCCATTCATACGAACATGCATAAAATATAGTGCAGGAAAGGGGTGAGTGATTTCTGTGTAGCAGATACTTTATAACCTGATTTAATCACCAAAATAATTCTACGAGGCAAATATCATTGTTCCCATTTTAGACAATGAGAAACGGAGATTAAGAAAATGTGTATCATTTGCTCAAAGGCACAAATTTAGTAAGTGACTGAACCTGGATTTGAGCCCAGATCTGTCAGTCTACCAAGTCTGTGTGCTTTTTAAGTCAGAAACTTGCCTCCAGGTTTCTAACTGAATGTATCAGTTTAATTTGTGCAACCATGTAATATTTAAACTAATGGATGTGATGAAAAAAGGCACATAAACAAATAATCTAGCCATTTGACAACATTTAAAGCATGCACAGAGCAATTCAAATTTCTTCTTACACAATATAAGCTTTTAAGATTAGTGGTATGTGGTTTTAGTATTTACTGGAATTCAAAATGGTTTTTGATAATATAAATTTGTCTTAATTACCTATATTTTGTGCAATATTAAATGGAAGTTATATGCTGCTGACTATGGAAACCATAGCTATGCCATTTCTATTTTCTCAGCTCACTCAAATGAAACCAGATAATTCCATCTGTTTAATTCCCTTTGACCCAGTTCACAGTCCCCCCTAAATGGATTCCAGAAATACTAGTTCCGCAGCTTGCAGAGTTTTCTTGAAGCAAGCCTAATGGATCAAAGTATGTCATTCTATCTAGCATCAATTTATTCATCATGCAATAAATTCACATTTTGTATAGGCTTAACACAGTACTTGGGAAAGATAAAGCCAAAAGAGTCTTGACCTCAAAGATATACATACGGTCATGCTCTGCATAACGATGTTTCAGTCAATGACAGACTGCATATATGACAGTAGTCCATAAGATTATAATGAAGCTGAGAAATTCCCATCACTTAGTGATGTAGCCATCTTAAAATTGTAGCACAACACATAACTCACCTATTTGTGATGATGTTATTGTAGACAGCCTACTCCGTTGCCAGTCATATAAAAGTATAGCTAGCATGTACAATTATATGCAGTACATTATACTTGCTGATGATAATAAATGACTATGTTACTGGTTAATGTATTTACTATACTATATCTTTTATTATTTTAGAGTGCATTCTTTCTACTTATAAAAAAAGTTTACTGTAAAATAGTATGCCATGTTAGGCCAGCAGCAGCCTCATACATCTCGTGTTTACTGCATCTCTTGATTGCATCATTTTCTCTTGTGCTTGATTTAATCTTGTATTGTTTTGTTCACCATGGCTCCTAAAAGTACAAAATGCACTGCTAATGTTGCCAGTGAGAGGCCACATCGAGTGATTGGCCTGGAAACAATATTAAAAGTGATTAAGGACTATGAAGGTGGGAAATCAGTGATGGTTATTGCTCACCTGTCAAGCATGTCCCATTCCACCATCGCTATGATCTTGAAGACCAAAAACAAAGTGATGGAAGCAGTTAAAGGATCTGTTTCATTGAAGGCAATGAGACTAACAAAAATTCAAGAAGGGCCTGTATCAGACATGGAGAAACTTCTAATGTCTTGGATGGAATACCAGACACAGAAGCATATCCCTCTTAGCACCATAACGATTATGGCCAAAGCAAAAATTTTGTGATGTTGAAGGAAAAAGTTGGACCTGACTATGATATTAAATTTACTGCTAGCTCTGGGTGGTTTAAACTATTCAAGAATCATTATTTATTACATAATGTGAAAATAAGTGGAGAGTCTGTTATTGCTGATATGAAGACAGCTGAAGAATTTTTAGAAACTCTAGAGAAGCTGGTTGTGAAGAAAAATTGCTTGCTACAGCAAATATTCAATATGGATGAAACCTCCCTAGTCTGGAAACAGATCCCCAAAAGGACTTTCACCCATATAGAGGCCAAGTCAATGCCAGGTTTCAAGGCTTTTAAGGACAGGATGACAGTCTTGCTTAGGGACAATGTTGCAGGCTACAAATTGAAACTCTTTGTGATTTGGCACAGTGAGACCCCCAGAGCCTTCAAGCATATCAATAAGCACACACTGTCAGTGTACTACTGGAGCAATAGTCATGGATGACTCAGCTCCTCTTCCAAGATGCCCTCCTGAATTGCTATGCTAGTGAAATGGGGGAAATACTGTTTGGAGAATAACATGCTTTTTAAGATTTTGCTTATTGTTAATAATGTTCCCAGACATCCTCCTTTTATTGGTGACCTTCATCCCAATATCAAAGTAGTGTTTCTCTCTCCAAACACCACTTCTTTGATCCAATCAATGGATCAAGGAGTTATAGCAACTTTTAAGGCCTGCTCCCTGAGGAAGACCTTTGCCCAGGCTAGTGCTACAACTGAGGAAGATGCTGATGCAATTCTGGAAGGATTACAACATCTATAACTGCATCAAGAAACTTGCTTGGGCTTGGGCTGATGTCACCAAGAATTATATAAATGGCATCTGGAAGAAGACACTCAAGAGATTCATCCATGACTTCAAAAGATTTGCCAAAGACGAGGAGGTTGCAAAAATCAACAAGCAAGAAGATTGTGACAAACGACTTTAAGCTGGGTGTGGATGAGGATGACATTGAGGAGCTCCTAGAGGTGGTTCCTGCGGAGTTGACTAATGAGGAGTTGTTGGAACTGGAACAGGAACACACAGCTGAAGAAGAGGCAAGAGGAAAGGAAACAGCAAGTGAAGAAAAAAAGAAGAACCCCCAAGAAAATTTACAGTTAAAAGTTTAGCAGAAGTTTTGGCAGACCTCAACGAACACCTTAAAAATTTGAAAACATGGACTGCAACACTGACAGGTTTTTGTTAATAGAGAGGAATGTTCATGGTGCATTATCTGCTTACAAGCAAATCTATGATGAAAAAAGGAAACAAACCAAGCAAAGCATCATGGCCATGTTTTTGAAAAGTGACACCTCCTGAAGAGGAGCCTCAGGCAGGTCCTTCAGGAGGTGTTCTGGAAGGCATTGTCATCACGGGGAATGACAGCTCCATGTATGTTACTGCCCCTGAAGACCTTCCAGTGGGACAAGGTATGGGGGTGAAAGACAGTGATATTGATGATCCCAACCTTGTGTAGGCCTAGGCTAATGTATGTGTTTGTGTCTCTGTTTTTAACAAAAAAAGTTTAGAAAGTAAAAATATAAAAATGAAAAATTTTAAAAATCGGAAAAAGCTTATAGAATAAGGATATAAAGAAAGAAAATACTTTTGTGCAGCTGTATAACGTGTTCATGTTTTAAGCTAAAAGTTACTATAAAGGAGTCAAACAGTTAAAAAAATTGAAAAGTTTATAAAGTAAAAATGTTCCAGTAAGCTAGGTTAATTTATTATTGAAGAGAGAAAAATATTTTTTATAAATATAGCGTAGCCTAGGTGCACAGTGTTCATAACGTCTACAGCCCTGTGCAGTAATGTCCTGGGCCTGCACACTTGCTCGCCACTCACTCAGTGACTCTCCAGAACAATGCCCAGTCCTGCAAGCTCCGTTCGTGGTAAGTTCCCTATGCAGTGTACCATTTTTTGTCTTTTATACAGTCTTTTCCTTATACCTTTTTTATGTTTGTTTAGATATGTTTAGATCCACAAATACCACTGTGTTACAGTTGCCTATAGTATTCAGTGCAGCAACGTACTGTCCAGGTTTGTACCTAGGAGCAACAGGCTATACCATGTAGCCTAGGCATGTAGCAGGCTGGACCATCGAGGTTTGTGTAAGTTCACTGTATCATGTTCACGCAATGACAAAATCACCCAATATATCCCCATTGTTAAGTGACACATGACTGTATATCTATATTTACATTGCTATGGGTAAATATACCCATAATATCTATCTATCTTTATATATATGATGTACATATAGACACAAATATAGATAAGCAAACATGAAAGCCAAACATATATATATAAATACGTGTGTATGTAAAAAAGATATGTATAAATGTAATTTTTTTAACAATGTGGAATACCAAATTATACCAAGAGGATTGCTATGCATTGTAATATATTTACCCCCTGAAAATTCAGACGAGAGAGAGGTAAGTATGGTCCATAGTATTAGCAATAAAATTAGCAGTTAACTTTTTTTGGTACTTCTAAGCTGTTTACGTTAATTATCTCGATTAATTATTCTTTTAGTCATCTATTGCTGGATACAAATTATGACCCTATATAGCAGTTTCAAAGGTAAACATTTATTATCTCACGGTTTCTGTAGGTCAGGGGTCTAGGCTCAGCTTATGAGTCCTCTGGCCCCAGATGTCTCAGAAGGTTGCAGTCAAGCTGTCATTTGGTCAATGCTGCAGAAGTATTAAAATTCAAACAGAGAAGTACTTTACTCTGGGAAAATAATAGAAGCACAAACCAGAGTGCAAGAATGAGGTTATACATAATATTAGCAATGTAGAGAGATTGGGTTAGAAGTTGGTAGGAAATCTAGTTGGAAAAATTGGTTGGTGTTACTGAGCTTTTAATATAAGGCTGAGGAGTCTGGATTTCCGGATAAGTGAAAGGCATCAATTTCTTTTAAATTTTATCCTATTGTGGTAAGAACAATTAGTCATCAACTTTTAAAGCAGGGAAATAACATAGTCAAAGTCTGGCTTTCTGAAAGTCTGCCTGGAAGTTTAAGGACAGCCTGGAGAGGTCTGAGAAAAGATTCAGAGACCTGTTTCAGGAGGGAAACATGCTGCCACAAGGACCTGGTCAAGGGCAGAGTCAGTGGAAAGAATAGGCCATTTCTAAAGAATAGGTAAAGAATTCCCAGGATCCACTGATGAGCTGGATAAGAGATTTAAACAGTAATTGTCTCAAATTACTCCAAGGTTTTGATAGAGGAATATTGTAAAAGAGGAAGTCAATGAAAACTTCAAAGGGCAGGGTTTTTGTCTGATTTCTTTAGTGTTGCTCTTTGGAGCCTAGAATAGGTCATCATAAATCCCAGTTGAGTGAATAAATAACAGAAGCTGCAATTTACTGGACAAAGATTCACCAAGATTAGCTCAAACAAAAAAAATTTTAAAAAATGTAGGGAAGGGTTAAGATTGTAAGATTTCATGCCATTAAAACACAGCTGGAGGGTCTGACCTGATTGCATAGTGATTAGGTTCAGCACCCTCTGCTTTGGCGGCCTGGGTTTGTGGGTTCGGATCCTGGGTGTGGACCTACACCACTTGTCAGTCATGTTGTGGTGGCAGCCCACATATAAAGTGGAGGAAGATTGGTACAGCTGTTAGCTCAAGGCTAATCTTGCTCAAACAAAAAAAAAGAAAAAAAGAGGAAGATTGTCAACAGACGTTAGCTCAGGGCTAATCTTCCTCAGCAAACAAACAAAGACAAAAACACAGCCAGATTTCATGGGGACTTGAGAACATTGAGAACCAGGACAGTGCTCACTTAGATGTGCCTGTGTGCTAAATCTCTCTTTCTCTCCCCACTCTCTCTCTCTTTATCTCTCTCTTCATCAATTCCCACCCTTGGGTGTCTTAAGCTATTTCTACAAGCACATCTTGCCCTGATGAAGACTCTGACTTAGATTTTATAGACTAGAAAGTCCACTCTCAAGTGCTGATAAACTCTTCCTGTGTTAGTTCAATGAGAGGGAGAGAATTTCTCTCTGGCATGAGCTTGGGTCAAATGTCTCCCCTGGTTTAATTAGCATTGACGATGGGTAGATGGGCAAGAGGTTATGAGGCTTATTTCTCTCAAAGTAGGCTGGTAGAGATATATTCCCTGGGAAGATGGCATAATAGGCAATTCCATGGTCATGTGCAGTACAATACACATTATTTCTAATCCTTGACAATGGCCCTTGGTGAACTCTAAGTATTAGATGAGGAAACTGAGGCTCAGAAGGATTTAGGTAACTTAATGTTTCATAGCTCATAAGTGGTTTTAGAGAAGACTCTAAATCCACTACTTTCTGACCCTAAAACTGTTATCTTGTTCTTTCTACTTCTCATTGCAACATACCACTAAGAAAAATAAGGAAGTTAAAAATCAGAATGGCTGTTTGTTTCACTGGGGGTCACACAGGCCAGGCTACAAAGGGCCAGGTATTAGCAACTGTAGGGAACCAATCTCTCTGACTCTTATCACAGCTCTGACCCTGTATCAACCTCACCCCAGGCCTGATGTAGGGTGAGGTTCCAGGACGGGGGAGGTCTGCCTTAACACTTTTCTTGCTATTAATCACTCTGGAAGTTTAATGGTTTATTTTTAGCCTTTGCCAACAGAGCTGTTCTTCAAAATGCATCTGCCTTGCCATGGGGACTGCAGTATCACACACTGGTTGCAGAATTTTGGCAGAAAAGTAAAACAAATCGTAGAGTTATGTAACATCAGCACCATGTGTGGGTTGGGATGGTCAGTTAATTAGTTGCTTTGTTCTAGGCAGTGGGTAACCTGTTCATTTACAAAGTAAAAAGAGTCAGTGGAAAAAAAGTGATTATAAACAGAAGACAAAACTAATACAATGAGGCAAATTAGGAGGAAAGAGGGGATGAGAATAAAATCATTGCTGATGAAATAGGTAGAGACGTATTTCTTCCTATGTGAAAAGTGGGAAAAGACATGGTTGAATAAGAAAAATCTCACCAAATACTGCATTCTAAATAAAGACGGAGATGATGTATTTTGCTAGCAATAAGGAGTAAAAAAGAATTTGTACCTAAGAAATGCAGAGAAGGTTTGGAATAGAATTTATCCGGGAGATTCTCTCAGATAGATTTAAATGGAAGTACGTCGACATGGACACTCCAACAATGTTAATTCATACATTTAAATTATTATATAAGAGCAATCTAGAGCAGGAAATAATGCTCCATTATCTTTGTGTGATTCAAAGATTCTACCACAGTGCTATTCATATAGTAGATGCTTAATAAAATTTTGTTGACTAAATAAATGAGCTGGTGAAAAGACAAACAATACTTCTGTTCTAGATTTCATTTAATTTGCACTTTTAGTATCTGGAAAATACTAATATTATGCATCTATTTGAGGAATTATTTGACATTTTCTTAATCTGCTTGTGCATTTGTAAGTCAGACATCATATAAAGTATTTATAACAGCAATTTTATATAATCAAAACCCTTTGAGTGTTGTTTGTGATATATTAAAGGAATGGCAAGAGCGATTTTGCTAGGCAATATTATTGTTGAGAAAAATTCTCAAATTTATTTTCATAAAAAGAGAGAGATTATTGATAAACACATCTAAATTTGCAGATTGGTTATTTTCAGAGGTTATTTGGGGTCATAATTGTAAATCTCATTACCGCTCTTGAAGGAGGTCTCTTTCATTATTATGGTGCTGAGGTCCATATCCCTGAAGCTAATTGCAAGGTAGAGCTGCAGAGTTCTAATTGTTTGCCATCAAAATAGCTGTGTAAGCTTGATTAACAGTGTTCAGCAACATTCATAATAGTCCAAGCCTGGCCCTGCATAAAATAGAAACTGGGAAAAAATCAATAAGATTTAATAAGATCAGGAACAATCACTTACAATAGTACATCAATCACACAAAGTAATAGGTGCAGGATTTGATAGGGTCCTGAACTGCCTGAGAGATTCATAACCAGTACTCGTTAATGATTTGTTCATTTGCATTTTATCAATCCAGCTACAGCTGACAAGCAGAAGGAGCCGGAAAGAAATATGTTGACTTAAACTCATCAGCTTTGCAATTAAAAAAATAACATCTAATAGCAAATGTCTTCTCACATGGAAATCTGATGTTATTACAAAGATGTGTGCCATCATTGGCTCTTTGGTCTGGGCTGAGTTAGACTCATAAGAGGCCAGATGACAGTGTCCCTGTGGTCACTGGGAAATCTCAAGGTTAGAAAGAATGTACATGTGAATATGGATTTTCTCTCCACCTCTCATAGACCTTGATTGCATAATAATATTTAATGCAAAATGTGCATATTTCCTTGTTTTTATCTCTGTGAAATAAACGAAGCTCATGGCTTTGCCTTAGGCAAAACCTCTATCAAATGCTAAAACAATCATAATGAGATGGCTTTCTAGTGATTATTGCTTATCATTATATCCTATTTCAGTTGATGTTATGACTATGTAAAGTAATCGTGTGGTATTTACCATCTATATTAAAACACATTTTGGTAAGAAAGGTAAACGGATAAGATAAAATTGTGTAAACAAATTTCTGATTCTAAATAAATGATATTATTTAATGTGATAAAAATAATCCCCCTGTAAACATCAGAGGCATAATGAAAAGTCTGAGCTATTTCCAAGAAATTCATGTGGATTCCTGCTTAGAAAATTTCATATGGGTTTTCTATGGAGAGAATTATTTGAGTGGTAGGATGCAAAACACATTGTCAGAAACCAGCAGTGGTACCATCCAAAACGTGGATTAATTAGTTTCTGTCCAAAACTACAGTAAATAATGTGCTCCTTCAGAGAAAAACATTATGATTCAGGTCCTTGTGAATGATGTTTAAATAGCCGATTTCTATGTAAGATTCTTTAATTCAATCAAAGTACAGGTAAAGTCCCATTATAATAGGCTCCATAGGGCCTCTAAATTGTTTTGTTGTGGTAGAATTTGGTTAAAATGAATAAATACATTTATCACATTCCCAGTATGTAGTACATATTAGAGAGAGAGACTTGATGCCTTCTCTTTTCTATTGAATTAACACATGAAAAGAAGTGCTTTGAATAGGAAAGGGGAACGAGGAGCACAGTGTGATGCTCACACACCTTCTAGGCTTTCTCTAAATCTTGGCTGACTTTCAAAATGATTTTGGTATTAAGAAAAAGTTCCTATTTTTTTTCTTTCCTTTTAAAAGATAGAATTAATCAGGCTGACCAGAAATTTGAAATATAAAAGACTGAAGACAATAAAAAGTAATTATTATTTGCTATCCTGACAAAAGTAACTGTAAAGAAGTCAATTTTATGCAGCTTAATTTGCTCTCCCTACCAAGCAAACCACCCAGAATTGAGTGCCTCAGTTGCAGGTTGACTCTTGTAAGGCCATGAAACAGAAAGAGCATTAGTAAATTTATCAAGAATCAATGCACAGGATGCCAATTTGCCTAAGAGCAAATTGATAAATGTCCAATTTAGTAAAACACCAATTCACACTAGTTTTTGGCATTCAATGATTTCTTTTTGGTGAATTGCTTGGCTTCGAATACAGTTATCAGTTGTAAGGGAATCATCATTATTCATTTGCTGGAATACGGAAATGGTTTTAATTATTCTGAACATTCTTACTTTTCATTTAGAAGAAACATTTTTAGCATTTTTGGCACTGATACCACACAGGCCTAGGAGACAGAGATACTAAAAAAGCACATATTCCAAATGTTCACGTTCTAAAATATATCTTATAAATATTCTTTAAAAAATATGAATGTATTCCCTGGGTCCAGGAGAAGGCTTGATTAATTGTGGGTAGGTATCGTCTCCAAATCGTGGTACTCTTAGTAGTGAAATGTTAGTTATTAATACTTACATTGAAATAACAGAAGTAAACAAGAACTGTTTCAAGTAAACTATAAGAGGGTAAAGTATGGGTTGTTGAGAAAAATGCTGAGGGAACTGGTAATATTTGAGTTGAGATGTTAGAAAGAAATAGAATTCCTCCATTCTAGGTGAAGAAAATCCATTCCATGGACAAATGAATGTGAGCAATGGTGCAGAGTGGAAGAAGCGCCTTGTGTCCAGTGAATGATGGAAGACATAGGAAAGTATGGAAGACCCTACGTTTAGATTCTTTCTATGTAAGATAGAGGCATTATTTGACGGTGTTTAAGAAATAAAAGCAAAGAGAAGTAAAACATATGATATTTTTTAAGTGGTTAATACCTTGTGTTCTAGAAACAGAGATCTGGATTTGCATCCCAGCTCTGACACATTGGCAACTGTTGGACTTTGTTCCCTCTCTATAAGCTTCATTTTCCTCATCATATATGTGCATATAAATCACCTACCACAGTGTTTGGCACCTAGTAAACACTCAATGCTTACTCGTTTTTATCATTAGTTAAAAAATAAGTGTTGCAGCATAATTGAAAGAAATTTCAAATTCTATGTATTCAACAATGATAAAATTACCTAATTTCTCTGAAGCTTGCAATTTGTATTTCAATGAGAATATAGACATAAACAACTCTTCAAATGATATGGTTTGTAGTTTGTATAAGATCTCTATATCATAGAGACAAAAAATACACTCTAATAGCAACCTTGGGAATGGGTGAGGAAAGCAAGATTGAAAGCAAGAAAATTAAGAAACTTGTGACAGACACTTACTTAGGTGGCCTCCAATGAACTAAGCCTCCTGGAATTAACACCTGTGTGTGTTCTTCCCCTCCATTGATTCTGAACCTGACCGTGCAACTAGATGTGTTAAAAAACCAAATAGTCCTTATCCCCAGAGTTTCTGGCAAAAGACTCAAAATTAGAAATTAACTCAGGTAAAGACCACATCAGGATGCTGCTAGAAACACACGACCTCACAGTCAACTGCAAGCTTAGGGCGAGAGAGGAGGACACTTTGAGACCTCAGAAAGATTTAAAGTTGTGTTTCAGAGAGCTGGATGCGGGGCTTCTTAGAATCTTAAAGATGTTGTTCACAGCATCCTTAGTCACAAGGTTTTAAGAGAATTGTATTGGAGGAACTACTACCAGCTTGGATTAAAAGTGTTGAGACAACTGAAAAAGAAAAAAGCCTATTCTATGAGAAGGAAGAAATATGGGCCATTTTTCATGAAAAGGAAGAAAACTCAGAGGGTAGATGCATTGGCTAAGATGACTGGGCTGAGGCTGTGTAGACACACTTCAAGGGAGCAAAGCTGGACCCTAAGCAAAGAGCTTGTGAGATAATAAATGGGGGTTGTTTTAAGCCACAAAGCTTTGTGGTAATTTTTTATGACAGCAATAGAAAACTCATATGCTCTGTTCTCCAGATTCTGTTATTTGCTGCTGGCTTATTTTGGACACCATTTATGCATCACTTCAGAACCTGTTGGCCTTATCTGTCTTTTATTTCATCCATTAATGTAGTGACCAGTGCTGCAAAGGCTCTGATAAACAGAATTATCTTGACATTCTGCAGATGCCATGCCGTCATACTGGTTCACAGTATTGACAATATTATTTCAGTTGGACCAGGTAAGCAGGGATTAGGAAGTATGCTTGATGCCCTATTAAACCACAAGTCATGTGGGAGAGGGTAAAATATTAAACCTTAAGGAAAAACGAGTGAAAATTTTAGGAGTTTAAAAATATGAGGCATCCATCCTGGGACAACCTCTTCTTCTTTTTTCTTTATTTCTTTAGCAATTTACAACTGCCATAAAGAGACACAATGTTTGCTGGAATTCTATGCCTTTTGAATGCAACTTATACTGCCCCTGGAACTACTGATCCAACCCATTTTTTAGGTGACTCAGAAAGCTGCCAGTTTCAACTAGAGCCCAGGCAGAAGCACAGTCTCCCCTGTCATGGGCTACGTGATCGAGCCAATCTGATGGTGCTGGTAGTATCTCTGTTGGGTAAGGATGCTCTGTGGCAAGCCTCCAGAGTAGAGCTGAAGTATAGACTGGGTTTTGGAGCAAGGACATAACCTTCTGCAGTAAAGACTAAGTGTTCTCAAAATATCGCCAGTAGCCCTGGCCACTGTAGCTTCTTCACTAGTCCTTCCATATTGCCATTTTGCAGAGATTGCATTTGACCAACATCTGAACTGACCCTGAGATGAGCTGTCCCCCTCACTCACAAAACTTGAGACCCATTATATAGGATAACAGCTAGATATAATGGAGTGCATGAGCAATCTGAAGTATGCTGGGGGTGTACTGCATTGATCACCTGTCTCTGACACCATTTCTGATCCTTGACCTCGCTTGTTTCTTTCCAGCCACTTCTATGGAAACCAGTTCAGCACAGCTTTATGTAATGTCCTAGTTGATACCACTTCATTTCAAGCCCGTGCTGCACAGCTTTAGTCTCCTTTCGTAAGAAATCTGTTTGATTTTATAGTGTCAAATGAGAAGGAACCCATTCTGTTCACATGCATGTGCAACTTGGAAGTATGAAAGAGTTAATACCCATTAGGCAAACCTTAAAGCAACAAAGAATGGTACCTAGTAGAAGAGTGCTTTTCTTATTCTCCTCATCAAAAGACAATCTTAAAAACCATTTCATATTATTTATCAGAATCCCATAGATTAACGCAACCAATAATCAACAGAAGCTGTCTTGAGAGCTCATATTTTTTGCAAAATTAGTAAGACTACCTTTAAAAAAAAAAAAAGAGAATAAGTTGCTAACATGATATTCTATTACTCCCAAATGTTTAAGTGGGGAATTCCTGCAAATAAAAACATTCTTCTACATAACCACAATATAATCATCATCACTGAGAAATAAACATTGACCCATTATTATATCAGTAAAGGGACCTATTCTTTTTTTGCCATTTATCTCAATTTCTTTTATAGCAAATGGATTCAATCCAGGATCACATACTGCTTTTAATTGTAATGCCTTTTCAATCTCTTCAATTTATAATAGTCTTCCCCCAACTTTTATGACCTTGACATCTTTAAATATTACAGACCAGTTATTTTGTAGAATGTCCCTCAATTCAGGTTTGTCAGACGTTTCCTCATGATTACATTGACATTTTGTACTTTGGCTAGAATATCATAGAGGTGACCTCGTGTTCTTCTTGTTGCATCTTATCAGGTTGAACATGATTTTTATTTGTCTCATTACTTGTTATGTTAACTTTAATCATTTGATGAAAGTGGTGTCTATGCAGTTTCTCCATTGTAAAGTTACAACTTTTACCTCTTTGTAATAAATAAATATTTTACGGGAAGGTTCTTCGAAACGATGTAAATATTCCATTCATTAAAAAAAACTTACCCCTCTGATCTTACTATCTATTGATGTTTACTATGATGGTTGCCAAATAATTATTTTGTAATTCTAATCCCATAAGTCATACTAAATGTATTAGCTACCATTCTATTGTTGGGAAATGCTTTCTTTTCTTAATAATATATGTAAATATATATGTATATATAGAATTACATTAAGATGACCTCATGGATTCCTATTTTATTCAGTGGGTTATGATCCATTAATATTGTTATATACTTTAATGTTCAAATGATCCCAGATTTTGTAAGTGGGAGCTCCTTAGAGCTGACTTCTGTCTCTTTTTGGAATGGCTCATAATTCTTTTAGTACTTTTTAAATCTTTGTCACAACAAGATGTTCCAGGCTCATGTTGTACATTCCCTGACCAAGCCTTTATCTCCTGAGAATTGCCACTTCCAAGAATTTTCAACAACCATCGTGTTCTAGTATCTGCACCCAAGTGCTCTACTGCTCTAGAGACAAAAAGTCCTGCTTTTCCCACTGCAGAGCTCTACTCATTGTTCAAAATTAAAACTTGCAAAGTATACGCTATTCAGTTCTTAATATTTACATACATTAAAATTCATACTGTTGGGTGAACAGTTCTATGAGTTTTGACAAATGCATGCATTCATCACCACCACCACAGTCAAGATTCAATATAGTTCCATCACTTCCTCTTTTGTGCTACTCCTTGTATTTAAATCCTCCATTCACTCTTAACCCCTGGCAATCAATAACCTGTTCTTCATTCTTACAATCTTGCCATTTCTATATTATCATATAAGAGGAACTATAGGATTTATAGCCTTCTATTGACTTCTTTCACTTACCCTAAGGCATTTGTGATTCATTCACATTGTTGCATGTTTCAATAGTCAGTTCTTTTTCATTGCTGATTAATATTCCCTGACACAAATGTACCACATTTTGTTTTTCCATTCCCCACTTGAGAGACATTGAGCTTATTTCCAGTTTTGTGCCATTGCAAATAAAGCTGCTATAAACACGCACAGGAAAGTTTTTGTGTGACTATAAAACTATCAAATTCTTTTCTAGAGTGATTGTACCATTTTGCATTTTCACCAGCAGTATATGGCAGCTCAAGTTGCTGAACATCCTTGTCAGCATTTGGAATTGTCAGTTGTGATTTTTATTTTGTAACCATTCTATTAGGTAACTCATTTTGATTTAATTTGCATTTTTCCAATTATTTATGATACTGAACATAAAGTGGCATAATTTCACGCAGAGCAGAAGCTCTCTATAGTAGTTATTCTGACCTGTAACTTGAGTGGTGCCTGCCGTCAGTCTCTCCATGTTGATTATGTGGAGTTCTATAATAGTTCTGGTGATGCTGACCCCACCTGCCTCCAAACTCCAAGAATAGCGTCCTCTCAAGCTTCATGTTAAAATTTATTGGCCCCTAAAGGAAGAAAGAAAGGAGCAAACAGTGGGTGAAGGTGTAATTTCCCTTGAAGGCAGAGTAAAGGGGATTGCAAAAATTAAACTACTATGACCCTTCTGTATTCACAAGGACAAAGTGGGATTGTTTGTTCAAAGTGAAGTGTAAAGGAATTTTATTACAACAGATAGATTTTATTTTATTACGGAAACCCCCATCAATTTTTGTCTTCCTTTTTTGAGTGGACAAGAGTATGAAGTAATATCAGATAGAGCTATTTTACAATAATTTCCTTTCATCAGTGTGATGGCCTGAACCAAAGTCGCCTGCATGCCCACCCATAATGGTAAAAGCAAGCCAATTTCAGTTTGCAATTTTCAAATGGAAATTTGCCATTTAAAAATCTTTGATTGGCTCTGGCGTTGGCACTGAACCTGCTAGCCATCTTTAGTGTGAGGAGAAATTCATAGGTGCTTTTTTTGGATAGTATGACATATACAATGTAGCAGAGATTTTGATGAGTGAAGATTATCTCAGCAGCCCTCATGACTTTCTGTTGAAGCAGTGAAATTGTGACAGAAGATGTTTGTTTCCTCAGGAACATCAAAGTCCAGACGGACCTTATTCTTTGATTAAATCTCTGTATTTGAAAAAATACTAAAGAGAGTACACTTAACATGAAGGAATTGTCGGCGGTCTATACAGACTTCTTGATAACGTAAATCTAGAGGACGGAGAGGGCGGTCAATTTCCACAAAGGGAATAATTCTTATTTGGGCCTAAATATGAAAATAGTGTTTATGCAGCTGTTGACTTTTCAAGATAATTCTAGTAATGGAGAATATCTTTTCATTGCAGTGTCTAGTCTGTTTTTCAACCAGTTTGGCCATCCTCATCACAGCTGATAGCCACAGTACTTTAGTTTCTGGAGCAAAAACAATTTTTGAAGCCTTCTTCATTTCTTCTTCTTGGCCTTACTTTCTTTTTTTTAAACTATTACCTAACCCAACTGGTAATTAGTAACAACATACAGCTTTTGTTTTGTTAGAAGGTAGATATTGCTAACATTTTATTCCTCTTGTGTTAAATATCATACTTTATTCTAAAATGGTGGGCCAATTCCAGAAAGATAAACAAAACCAGAAATCTAGTAAGATTTTATATGAAATAACTGTAGGTCAGAAAAATAGAATCATACCAGAGGAAGGTCAAATACTGGAAAAGTGGAAAAATACACTGGTGGCGTGGACTTTTTCTATATCAAGAATCATGTAGGAACAGAGCTCCAGCCAGTGATTACTTCTTCTCTCCAAAGGTAATGCAAATTGCATAAAATGCAGATGGAAACTATGTATTGATTGACTAAAATATCCTCTTTAAGTCCTCTCCAGTGTTTTCTCCTTTATAGTAAAGCTTTATGGGTAAATTCACATAATATTAATGATGTGGAACCATTCCTCGGAATGTGAACCTTAAATGCAGGAGAGGGATGTCGGATAGAAACCTGGCATTTCCTGATTCAATAAATACATCTTCATTAGGAAGTATAAACCCAGCACAATGTCTGCTCATAATTTCAAGCTTTTTCACTGTCATACTTCTAATCTGGGTTAATTTCCACACACACTTTTTTTAAAAAAATTACTTACAGAGTGTTATCATTATTTCATCAAATGTAGTATTCAATGTCTAGAAAGTTGCATAAATTAGTTCAGCCATGGTCTTTCTTAGAAGTTTGTAAAAAGTTTAAACTTTATACAAAATTTACATGATGTATAAGTGATATACCTTCCTCTTTCTTATTTCCACATTAACATGATTAGAATTGATTAAAGTGCTATACTTACAAGTTCTGCTTCTGACTTACACCAACTTATAAGAAGAATCTTAACAGCAGCCCAAAACTTAGTTTGTCAAAAATTTCTTCTAGAGAAAACAAAACGTAAATACAATATCAAATGTATTATTTTAAAGTATTTTATATGGTATAGCCAAATAAGCTATAGCAAAGTGATGCTTTTTCCTGCTAAATTTAATACGGGATGCTGACCCTTAATGGTGAGAGACTACCTCTTCTGATGTATTATGCAATTACATTGATGGATGGCTAATTGAGTCACTGTGGCAGACCATATGTTTACTCATGACCTGAATGTCATTGGTCAGGTTATGGTTTCACATCTCTGGCCTATAAGCATATGCTGTTTTGAAAAATACCTGTTTTAAATTTAAACTTCTGGTTTGAAATGCCCATGGTAAAATGAATTATTAACTTCATCATCAGAAATTTGCACACAATGACTTGTGTCACCAAGATGATTTAGACTGTGTTTGATACGTGGTTTGAAATCACCAGTAAATGTGAGAGGACTTTTGTGTAAATGATGAAATTGTCTCATTTTAGGTGTTCTCTAATATTAAGAGAAACTTCATTGAACTTTCATGAATATATATAGCTAGCTAGATAAGGTTCAGTTTTCTGGTTTATTGAGAAAGAATGCTAAAGAATATTCATCCAAGACTAGCCCTTACCAAAATCATATAGTTGATCAAGATTATCTTTGGTTTTCTCAACTTCCCACTATCCTTGCCCAACATGGTTTCACTATGTTCCAGAGTATAAGAGATATCTCCCTTAGGTAACATTCTCTGATATCTGATTTATTTGACTGGGACATTTTTTAGTTTCCCTAAATATCAGGAGGTGAGCAGCCATCTGTGAAGTCAGGCTAGGCAATTGAAGTGAATGGGTTCTTGTGGCATTTAGGAGAAATACACAGCAGAGAGGAATGACTGCAAGCATAGGTCTGGGTTGGAATCTTCACTCTCTACCAACCAGTTCTGGGCTTGGAGCATGTCCTATATCAACCCTTATTAGTTTCCTGATCTACATAATGGAAATAATAATAGCTATATCATAAAATGTTGTGAAGGTCAGTTATCCTCTCTATATTGCCCCAAGTACAGTTTATAGCAGGCATTCAATCAACATTAGTAATTTTGGTTATTCCTTGAACATTTCACATGAAGCCTTGGGTAGTAATAACAACAAAGACAATAATAATAATAATAACTGTCATTAATTGAGAACTTGGCTTTATGGAAGAATTGGGCTATATGCTTTGTCTCAATTATTTTCACCACAGCCATATGACATACTATTAAAATTTCTATTTTACACACAACAAAATTGAAGATCAAAGGGGTATTTTAGCTTGTTCAAGGTCACAAAGCTAGTAAGCGACAGAGCATAAAATCAAATAAATCCATGTTGTGTGACTCCAAAACTGATACATAGATGCACATAACATGTCCTAACTTCATAATGAAACAAAATTGGCTTTCATATTTAGCTCTCTTTTTTGTATGCCCATATTTTTATAGCCTACTCAAATATCTACCAGTAAAGAAAAAAATGCTGGGAAAACTGAGATGAGTTAGAATTCTTGACCATAGAGTTTCTATAAACTACTTGAGTCACCTTTCAGTGTCATTTGACTCTGGGTTATGATTTTGGTCTTCTATTATTGGCAATTTTAAAAAGGAAGAGAGGACTTCAATTACCTCCTACTCGTACCTAATGCTGTATGAATACTAATAATTTCCCATACCAGTACGTTTGTCTTTTATCTTGGAAAGAAATTAAAAACTAATTTTTTTTTTTACTTTTTTTTTAAAGATTGGCACCTGAGTTAACATCTGTTGCCACTCTTTTTTTTCCCTTCTTCGTCTCCCCAAAGCCTCCAGTACATAGTTGTATATTCTAGCTGTTAGTTCCTCTGGTTGTGCTATGTGGGATGCTGCCTCAGCATGGCCTGATGAGCAGTGCCATGTCCATGTCCATCCAAACTGGCAAAACCCTGGGTCGCCTAAGCAGAGCATGTGAACTTAAACACTGGGCCACGGCACCGGCCCCCAAGCATATTTTTAAAATCAATTTCTTAGACAGTGCTTTATTATATCTAATCTATTTTGAGTCTATAAATAAATATTTTTTTTTAAAACCCTTTCGTTTCATGGAATAGCCAAATACATTTGCATCACATGATAAAAGTATTCTAATATGGCCCCCAAAATATCCACCCTCTGCTGTCAAACCCTAGGATGGGGGATATGATGCAATTTAAACCCATAATCAGATTGATTTATATGACACAGTCAACTTTAATAAAAGGAGATTATCTGAGGTGAGCCTGACCCAATCAGCTGAGCACTTAACGAGGACTGGAGTTTTCCTTAAGTCAGAGATTTGCAGCATGAGAGGGATTCCAAATGAGAGAGATTCTCCATTGCTGGCTTTGAAAGGGGAGGGGGCCATGAGGCACGGAATGCAGGCAGCCTCTAGGAGCAGAGTGGGCCCCCTACTAAGAGCCCACAAGGAACCACATACTTCGGTACTACAATCACAAAGAATTGAATTCGTCCAGTGACCTGAAAGAAACTTGAAAATGATCCAACCTGAGAGCCCCCAGATGAGAAAGTTTGGCTACACCTTGGTTTCAGCCTTAGAATGAGTGAACTCTGACCAGGACCAGATACCCTAGCGTGTCACCCTGTGCATGGACTCATTGATAAATAGGTATTGTTTTAGGTCACTAAATTTGTGATAATTCGTCACACAGCAATAGAAAACTAACGTGAGCCACTCAGAATATAGCTTATTTATAAGGAGGAGAGTCGTTCTTAGGAGCTAATGAAAATATAAAAGAATATGCATGCAGATGTAATAAAATACCCACAGGTCCTAGTAGCACACGCGTGCTGTGCATCTTTGTAATATGACCATGATTGGGAAGTGAGGTAAATATGTTAGTAAAATACTTCTTTGAACTGTGATTGTTATTTTGAGCTAACCATTTGGATTTTGAGTCAGAATAAACATTTCTGCTTATTTATCAAAATGACATAAAATGCCTTCTATACTTGTATGAGCTGTTTTGCATATTTTCTCTCTGAGCCAAAAATTTTTAAAGCTATTTAAATTTCCCAAATGTTTTAAGGTAAATACTATTAGCTTTTTACGTCAATGTGATAGAACACGTATCTACGTAATACTGCTTTATCTATGACATGTCTTTGATGATTCATCCGGTTTGACAAGTAACTGCTTTTAAGCTCTTTAGTTTGCATCAACACTGAGATGAAACGAGACTTGAACATCGTGTACCACTGAAGCAAAATAACATATGATCATCGTACTGTTAGAAAAATAAAGCATCGTAATGGACAAAAATAGCTAATGGAGCAGTCTCTTTGATTCAATCATTAATTTTCTCACAAAATATCCAAAATTAACTTAAATAGCTTTTGTCTAATGACTTTAACCTATAATAAAAAAAAAAAGAGGGCTCATCTCTACTGTGTGATTTTTTAGGGCTACATTGAGAAAGATTATGATAATGTACGAATAATGAAATTGTCGACAATGGTTGAGCCCTGTAATTGTGAACTAAATTCAAGGAACCTGCTGCGAAGAGGAGAACTCACAGTGTCTTCATTTTGATTAGCTTACCTTTTCAAGTGTTCTGCTAGGAACCTCTAGCCCACAAATAGAAGCAAGAACTTTATTATCATCACTATAGCAACTGCAGGGAAATTTATTTCCAAACAGTTGGCTACCTGCAAATTTTTTAAAGATGGAAAGAAGAGCAGATGATATGTAACATTTTAATTCATTTTTTACAATTGTCCGGTGATCTAAACTAGTGCATTGTCCTACAAGGCTAAGATAGTCGAGTTGCTGTATAATTTTTTATTTAAGTTATAAGAGATCACGCATATATCTGTATATGTGCATAAATTGATTTCAATTTTTTTATGAATTAGTGTTCAGCATCTTTTTTGCATTTTTGAAAGCAGCTTAAAATTTTGTAAATAATAGTTTTATATGGATTATTTGAAATTTGAGTACATCACTAAACAATACTTTTTCTGTGAATGATAATATTTTAATAAAAGACATTATACTAAATATTAATATAGATGAGCAACTGGAAAATAAAACTAATACTGTCTTCTTTGCCTTGTACCAGAATGATCCCAATTTTAAAGCTGATTTATTTGGCGTTTGGTGCTCTCGTAAATTTCTGTGCAAGAAAATTCTTTTGTTCTGCCTACCATATCTTTTCATTTCTCTAAATTTTATCAAGAACGTGCATGGTTCAAAGTTGCTGACAATCTGGGTTTAAAAAAGATGATCACAGAGTAGGGCTGCCTGGGTAATTTTTAACCTTTATATCTCCGCTGGAGCCAGAGTTCTGAGAACTTCATTCAAAACGGTCTTTTAAAAATGCCTTTCTGGACAGATAGGACTTCGCTTTTAAGTACGCTTCTCGTACTTTAACTGAAAAAGACATGACAAGATTTCAAGATTTCCTGAAATATAGTCTTATACATGAAGTAGGCACATTCATAGAATGGCATGGCTGCCTTTAGGTTTCCCCCAAAAAGCTTCCTGCTGATGACTGAGGGGATAATCCTCTACAAAATTTAGGGATATTGGGTGCTCTATGAAACAATTATGGTATACATCCGTTCTCAAAGCTTTCATAATCTTTGGGTGAATTCTCTTAGAATTAAATCTTATAAGAAAGAATAATAAAAGGATAAGAATATGCTTGTAGTCAACCATTAAAATGATGCATGGATTATTTTTGAAAGAGTTTATTGGTGTTTTAAAATCTAAAGTTGATTTTCCATGTTCATTACTTTCTTTTATTGTAGGATCAATCGAATGAAACATCTGGTATATATATTTATGATATTCTAAGTATAAGTTCAATATTAAGTTTAAGTATTTAAAAATAGTGATTGAATATTTGGTAGTGATACATTTTTAAAGCTTGTCCTCACAAAGTCTGATTAAGTCAATTAATTATACAACTGAGAGAATTTCCTTGTGCTTCATCTGCAGCCTTTTATCACAAAATCAGTTTTCAATAAAGTTCTCATATCTATGCTATGTATAATTTCCATCAATATTCTTTGGAACTAAAATTTAAGGTGAGAAGCAAATTGGTGATCTAATGATATCCAGAAATATTAAACAATATTTTTCAATTTTGAAATACCGTTTTATTTAATGGAGTTTTACCCCTTCGAATTAGTAAGATCATGGGGATGATGTTAACTATTTGATAATCATATTATTTATGTAACTCTATGAAAGTGTTTTCTTATGATGGTAATAAAATATAGTGTGTATGTAGAAAATATCACAACCTTTAAATACAAAAACATGTTAAAAAATGTTCATTTCAAAATCTAGACATATCTTCGCTAAAAATATATATCTTATTTTAAATTATGCATAAATTGTTTTGTTTAAAAGTTTACAAAATTTTGGAGGCTGCCAGTAGATGGCATTCTGGTTTCTGTAAGAGGTGTTTATTTAAAGATGGGCTCTTTTCTTTGGAAAAATGAAAAAGAAACTGTGACAATAGTATTCTGACTGCAAAGCTTGTTAGACATTCTGGAGAAAATTGTGGCCATTCTAAAAACAATTAAGCCTCAAACCATGTTTCTTTTATTAACTTAGTTTGCCAAGCCCAATCAATTTAACTCTCACAGTTGTAAGTTGGATAAAATTAATGTATTTTTATTGAATAAAAGTTTAATATTTAAACATAATGTTATACTGATTCTAAATAAACTAGTGAAAATAGTGTTTTAACTTCATTCAAAGCTTTGTAATCAATAACCAACTTATGCCAAGGACTATTTTATCGCCTATTGGCCCAAATTCATACATATTAGCCTCATTTAGTCATGAATTCCCACATGATCCAAACTTCCTTTTGAAAAAAAATTTTTAATCTCAAGTTAACTTCTTCCAAATAATAAATATAATGTAATATAGTCTTATGCATGCAGTAGATGGTTATTAGATATTTGTTAAATAAATGAGAAACTACACCTGTAAATCACTAGAATACTATTTCTGAATTTATTTGTATAGTTACGTTGAAGGTCTTCAAGTAACTCTTTACAAGAACATCAAATATCCAGCGCTGGGAATGGCCACTTCTGTCTCCCAGGAAGCCTTTCCTTAGCTCCTATATCACTTAGGAGAGAATTAAATTCATGCCCCATAGGCCACTCCTCTCTATGACATCGTCCTTAGTAGCTACATGGTTTATTTTAGTTCTGCAGTAGGTGAGGAATTCAACTCCATGATCACTAAGAAAATAAAACAGCAATCATTTATTTCTAACATGTTTAAAAATAATAAACCAAACATATTCAGAGCTGTTAAGATAAACTTTTCACACACCATGACAAAAGAATAAGAAATGATTTTGCAAACAAAAGTGCAAACAAAATCAGGGCAGATGATCATTCAAAATAATAGCCAATTTTCAACTATTGTTTTCTTCATTGCTTTGGATTTACAGACAAGTAATTAATATAATAATTGTGAAAGTTGTCTTTTTATTAAAGCAGTCCTCCTTAGGAATATGTAATAAAGTACCTTGATGGTTTATATATACTGAACAATTAAAAATGAATTAAAGGATTTTTTTAAATTCAGACTTTTTATTAATTCTAAAAATTTTTCCTTTATTCATCTAATAGAGTAAGTTCTAAGAGAATAACACTGTAATAAAGTACAAATGATACTCCACATTAGAAGAAAAACTAAATAATTTCAATTAATACCTTAGAATTTCTGGTGCTGGTTATAGAGTTGCCAAAGCTATTGATTTTTCTGAGTCACTATTAAATTTTTCCACTATAAAAAGTTGAGAAACATGGACATTTCTGACTGTCTGCACAATTCAAAAGGGAAGGTACTTTGCTATTGTAAGCAAGAATCTATTTAGACATGATTATTCTAATCCACATAGGGTCACCAAGTTTATCTATTCTTCATGGCTTTGCTTAAAAGCCATCTTCTCTAAAAATTCCATCCTGATATCCTAAGCTAGAAGTTATGTTTCTCAGTTCTCAATTCTTGAGCATTTTATACCAACTTTTGTTGTAGTTCTATTTCTTTTTTTTTTTAAAGATTGGCACCTGAGCTAACAGCTGTTGCCAATCTTCTTTTTTTTTGCTTTCTGCTTTTTTTCCCCAAATCCCCCCAGTATACAGTTGTATATTTTAGTTGTGGGTCCTTCTAGTTGTAGTGCGTGAGACAAGCCTCAGCGTGGCCTGATGAGGGGTGCCATGTCCACGCCCAGGATCCGAACCAGAGAAACTCTGGGCTGCCGCATTGGAGCCCACGAACTTAACCACTCGGCCAAGGGGCCGGCCCCCTGTAGTTCTATTTCTTAAAAGTTTTTGCGTCATGTTCATGTATGCATTTCTGTATCTGCACAATAATCTCTTTAGAGGAATGTTCGTCATTACTTTCCTCACGGTGGCTACTCTACTGCCTTTTATGTAACGGACCCTCATCAATTATTTTCAAGTTTACAATAAAAACTACTGCAATGAATACAATAAGTGTTTTTTAAATTAAGAGTATAGAAGTCAATAAATAAGAATAAGTTGAATAAAATAATGCATGAATAAGTGATTATGATAGCTTGCAAGAGAATAACAAAGATTAAACTTATTCCCTGGGGAATGGTGCATTATAAATGATAAATTCAGGCTAATGTTTTGTCTTTGGAGGTTCATCAGCACTATTTTCCCAGTGGACTTTGTTTCATTCTAGATCAGTGTCTCAACTGTGAATGCCCATTTAGAACTGCTGGGAGCTTTAAAAGTCAAGACTGCTTCCTGGGATCCAACCTAGAATTTCAAATTTAATTTGTTTCATTTGATCCTCTTCCATCAAGATTATTTAAAACTCTTCCCTATATGATTAAAATATTTAGTTGGGGTAGAGAGCCACTGGTAGAAAATTATGTCAGACCAAGTCTAGCTATTGGGTACGATCCTATGGATTCTTCCTCTAAACAATTGAGGAGAATTTTTCAATATAATTAGGCACCCGGGACAGTCTTTAATATGGACATTTATGTAATCATCACACACTTTACGAGACATGTTTAAATTGTGACATCATCTCTGGAGGAAACATTGCTTGAAATAGATATTTCCTCATGGAGAGGGATTCATTTGGAGTTTAGCGAACTAAGGACTTGATTGAAAATTCCAGTTCTATACGGAGTCAAGCTTGTACGGTTGGGGAAGAATACATTGCCCCATTCATAAAGACAGAGTTATCAGCATCTTCTCATAGGAGCCTGATGAAGTTTATGTTATAGAAAATTGTTTGTCAAGTGACTAGTGTGTAAGTAGGCCTTTGATAGGTTCTATTATACATAAGCCCATCAGATTGTTAGCACTACAATCATTACTGCCTTGGGTTCCTGTGCCTGGATCCTGCTATTCTCTTAGTTATTCTGATTATTATTCAAACTTTGTACGTCATCTTTGAAGATTCTTCCTTGAAAATGTCTTGAATTATCCCCCAATGTAAATTAGAATCATCCAATCTGCTATTTTCTCTCATCGCGTCTTTCAGAATGCTGTGGTAGGTTACTTGCAAAAGTGATCCAGTTCTCTGCCGTTGACTGTGTTCATTTACTTTGCAATAGAAATCGCTCCAGTCATGGAGTGAAGGGTTCTTCTCCACTACCACCACTTTGCATTTTTGTTGGATCTTTGACTTGCTTTGACCAGTACAATGTGTGGCAGCTGTGTGTGCCGGTTCCCAGCTAAGGCCTTAAGAAACTTGAGCGCTTCTGATTTCTCCCTAGAAATTCTTTCTTTCCTGTGAGAAAGGGCCGGCACACGTGGACAGTGAAGACCCAACAGACACAGAAGAAAGTAAAAGCCAAGTGACTTGGAATCTCCTCGAAGTTTGAATGCACTTCCCAAATTGTTAAAATATGAGAGAATAAATCCACAACTCCGATAGAAAAGTGGGCGAAGATATGAACAGAAAATTCATGGATACACATTCTCGTAAGCCCATGAAAAGATGTTAATTCTCACTTATAATCATAGAAATGCAAATTAAAACTACAATCAGATACCTTTTCTCACTTACCATGTTGATGAAAACTGAAAAGTATGAAAACACATTCTCTTGTATGGAAACACGTACTCTCATTTACTGCCGGAGGGAAAGCAAACTGGCATAACGCTTTAAAATGGGAAATTGGCAATATCTAGCAAAGCTATTTAAGCACTTATCTTTTGGTAAAGTAATTCCATTTCCAGTAGTTTATCCTGAAGATACATCGCCAAAAAAAGAAATGCATACACCAAGATAATTCATTGTATTGTTTGTAGTTTCAAAATACTGAAAACAAACAGAATACTCATACAAAAGAAATCAGTTTATTAAATTATGAGAATATTATTAAGCTGGAAAAAATGACAAAGATTTTATGAACAGATATGGAGTAGTTTCCTGGATATATTGTTAAATGAAGAAAGAAAAGTACAAAATAGTATCTACAGTAGGCTAGCTCTCCATAAAAGATTATGAGAAAGCTTATTCCCATCAAATATATTTGGACAAATTATACAAGCACTTTAAGGATTTTGTCAGAAAATAGAGAGCTCCTGAGATCTACTGACATTGGTGGTAGAGGTTAGATTGGAGTGTATATGTTGATTCTACACTAAAGCACCCTTCTTCTCATTATCCATCTGAAGAGGTGGTCCCGTATTGACCAGCTGGTAATTGAGGCTGAGAAGGCTTAAATTACTTATTTCATATAGTAACCTATGTTGAAAAACCCCTGCTACCAACTGTCTTCCTTATGGCTTGCTCCTAAAAGCAATAAACCAATTAGTTGAGTCTATAGTGACGGCCATAGCTTACTCTTTTCAATATGAATTGAAAAAGGCTCTTCACATATTTGAAAAGTCAACATTTCAGTTGATTATTGTAGAAACAAATGCATTTTCCCACAAGAAAAGTGCTATTATAAGAAAAGGGTTACTATTTTTGAATTCATATACATATTTCTCATTGTTTGGTAAGATTTACGACTGCGACCTAATTTTTAAAGGAACTTAAGAGGATATTTGCTTCCTATTCTCCTCTTTTTTCCAATCCTATTAAAATCATTAGCTATCATTGGGTGGTTTTGCAAATTCAAGATTAAGCAACCTCTTTTAATACCTTAATTTCTGCTTTAAAATAGATGTCTTGGACTTTTGTGTCTAGAACTCAGTTTTGCTTTATTGAATCTCCAAGCATCTACCCTCCAACCCTTTATGAGTAGAAAGTGAACATAAGCATTCGTTCCGTCATTTGATTTTTACAGATTTGCATGAGCATATCTGGCTGTGGAAAAGGTTATCAAGGGCCTTTTCTACCAAATGCTGTTCGTGCCTAACCTATGCAAAATTTCATTAAAACCTTGGAAAGTAGAAAAAATTAACTTCAAATGGAACATTTTTCGAGATATTCTAGTGCCTAAGGAAAAAGAAGTTTGTACAAATCTATATTTTTTTTAAAAAAAGTACTTTGAACACTAAAATTTTCAGGTTATTAGCAATTATATTGTGGCTCAAATGGACCGAACCTTTTGCTAGGTCTTGATTATGCATCAAGTCTCAGCAATGTTGTAATTTGGCCCAAGTATTTGTTTCCTGAACCCAATTAAGGTAGGAAAAGTACTATGACTCATAGAAGACAAAATACAAGTTTTCTGGTATGTGAAGGACTTCAGACCCTGCATTCTTTTGCTTCATACCCCAGGATCTGTTGCTACTTATCGTACATTAAGCCTATAGTATTGTGCTGTAAACAGGGACTTCTTCTTAACGAGAATTTTGCGTCATGTACTATAATACAGATATAGATACAGGTATGAGTAAAGCAAATAACATCCATAACTAAAAGTTTAAAAGAGAGCAAACCTGCTTAAAATAACAGAGGCAAATGACATAGAAGCGAAAGAAAGGTCTTTTGATTCAACCAGTCTGCATTTAGATCTTGGCTTCAGAATCTATTTGCAATGTCACTTAGGGTAAGTTACCATCCTTTCTGATCCTCAGATTCACTGTCAATACACTATGGATATTATCAGATGTAATGTTCTATTGAACTATCACTATTGAAAAACGTGAATATATGGACACAAGACGCCGGTAGTTCCTCAAGCCATTCCCTGATCTTGGGCTGGAGCAAATGTGAACTCTTTAGTTGTTGCATCAAAAAGAGGTGTGGGTATCTTGGGAAGGTACCAGGGTGTCAGAAGCAATGGGAATAGATTGGGGAGAAAAGTTTTGAAACAACAGCTACTTAACAACCTGTAAGGAATTGGAAAATATATATATTTAAATTGTTTTTTAAGAGGCTAATACCACTCTGTTTATTGCGATGATTACATGATGGTAATACATATATAAAATACTTCATAGAGGTGGTTCCATCAATTAGGTTGTTATATTAAGAAGAAAAAATTAAAATGGAAAGCAGAAGAGAAGAAAAGAAAGTTCAGAAAATTCAAAAATAAATCATTGAAGATAAAACCCGTACACATTACAGAGTTTAATTTATTCATAAATGAAAACAGATCAATGTTAATATTTAAATATAAAGATTGTCAGGAACTGTGAACGGTTTGAGATTTTGTCCCACTTGAAAGTTAAGTTAAATTGCCACAGTTTCAGGGAGGCTGACAGAAGACATGAGATTATCAGGTCAGAGAAAAAAGACATATTACCTATGGTCCAGCAAGCAGCACAAGCATCAGCAGACTTGTGCCAGTTCCTTTGCCCTGACATCACACTAGGCAATGTTTGTGGGCCCAAATTAAAGCCTGCTTGCTCAGTAGGCTGAATTACAAAAGAATCCTGAATTTAGGCCAAACAAATCCTTTAAAATTGGTAGTAAATGTGTCTCCATTTTTCTCAGGAGGCAGACACTATCTCTATCTTCATAAAATTGTTCATTATATGAAGATCCTTGAAAATATAGTCTGGAATAAATGGCAATCATTTCCCTTGTTCACAAGACATGTAGAAACAGATTCATGAAGAGTTGACTTCCCCCCAAATTGGAAATTTTCCTTCATTTATATTTGTCTGGACTATTTTAGATAGATTAAAAAGAGATAACTGTTACTACAGTGATTGGAGGAAGGTGTGAAATCAAGCATATTCTTAAAGTCTTTATTTTATAGGCATTTTAGATTTACAGAAAGATTACAAAAGTAAATTAGAGGTTGCCCATATTCCCTATACCTAGTTTCCCTTATTATTACCATCGTATGTTATTATGGCAATTTGTTGCAATTAATGAACAAGTACAGATGCATTATTATTATTAACAAAAGCCCATGCTTAATTCAGATTTCCTTGGTTTTTACCTAAGCCCCTTTTCTGTTCTAAGATCTCGTTCAGAACACCACATTGCATTTGGTCATCACGACTCCTTAGATAACTCTTGCCTGTGATAGTTTCTCAGACTTCCTTTGTTTTTGATGACTTTGATAGTTTTGAGGAGTATTGGTAAGTTATTTTGTTGAGTGTTCTCCCACTGCGATCTGTCTAATATTTTGCTCATAATTAGATTAGGGTTACATGTTCTCGGAAGGAAGACTACAGAAGTAAATTGTCATTTTCATCACTTCAATGAGCCAACTATCATCATATCAAGGTACATACTACCAACCTGACATCATTCAGAATGCTAGTCTTGATCACCTGGCTGAGATACTGTTTGTCAGGTTTCTCCATTGTAAATATAGTATGTTTTCTACTTTTTCATACCATTCTCTTTGGAAGGAAGTCACTTTGCCTGGCCCACACTTACAGAGCGGGGAGTTATGCTCCATCTCCTTTAGAGCAGCATACGTACATAAAGTATTTGAAATTCTGCAAATGAGATTTGCCTATTCTCCCTCATATACTTATTTGTTCAATCTCTTGTTTATGTAAGTATGGACTCAGCAATATTTATTTTCTACTTAGAGTTATAATCCAATACTATTTCATTTATTTTATTGTTTGAATTGCTCCAGTTTGGGCCACTGAGACCCAAAACTCTTTCAGTTGGCTCCTGTATTCCTTCAACATGATCCCATCATTGTGTGTATGTGTATTTGTCACTTCCTTATTTTCGGACACTACAAATGTTCCAGGCTCATCATGTATACTTCCAGCCCCATTCTAGAATTTCTCGAAGGAGACTTGATTCTTTTCACTGGAGAATAGTAATAAAAGACAATGTTTGGGCACTAGGTGTGCTCATTCCTTGGTGTGCTATTGTTATCTAGAGTTGCTTCTAGTCAGTCTCAGCTGACAGCACAAGGAAATATATGTGTATATGAACCTGTGTATATTCACATATCAATAAGTGTTTCTATATGTAAACATCTATATCTATATTAAGTAAAACATGAGTTCATACTGATGGCTACAACTATAACCCATTAAACAGGGATCATTCTAGCCTCCATCATTTGCTTCTATGTGTAACCTCCCAATCCAACAGTGAATAATCTGACTCCCGTCGTTAACGTCCACTTACTTGTGGTTCAGTTCTGATATTCATATGTATCAGTAACAGAATAGTTAGCACATACTCCTGTGGGAAAATAGCAACTAACAGCACAGTGCTCAGTACAGTTCTTTGTGCCTTTAATCTTATAGTCTCCCATGATTTCCAAACTTGCTTTGGCTAGTTCCTTTTCCCCCATCCCCTTCAGTGAGGTTTTTTTCACATATTTATAAAACAGTTATATTATTTGTCACATTCTCATTCCATCCTAGGAGCTCCCCAAATCCTAAATGACATTTAAAATCTTGCGTACATTAAGGTTTGCTCTGTTTTATTTTTCCCCCCTCAGGAAGATTCACCCTGACCTAACATCTGTTGCCAATCTTCCTCTTTTTTTTCTTTTTTGCTTGAGAAAGATTAGCCCTGAGCTAACATCTGTGCCAATCTCCCTCTACTATAAGTGGGTCACTGCCACAACATGGCTGATGAGTGTGCAGGTCCACACCTTGGATCCAAACCCATGAACCCAGGCTGTCAAAGTGGAAGGTGTGTACTTAACCACTACACCATGGGGCCAGCCCAAGGTTCACTCTTTGTGCTGGAAAGTTCTATGGTTTTCTTTTTACAAAGGCATAGTATCATGTATTCACGACCATAGCATCATAAAAAAATAGTTTCACTACCAAAAAATCTCATTTGTGCTTCACCTATTCAACCCTTTCTTTTTCCCCTAAAGTCCTAGCAACCACTGATATTTTTACCATCTCTGTAGTTTTGCCTTTTGCAGAATATCATACAGTATATAGACTTTTTAAATTGGCTTCTTTCACTTAGCATTGTGTATTTAAGATTCACCCATGTCTTTTTGTGGCTCGATTGATCAATTCTTTTTACCATTGATAAGTTGCCAAACTGTCTTCCAAAGTGGATGTGTCATTTTTAATTTCCACTAGCAATGAATGAGAGTTCCTATTCTACATTCTCATTAGCATTTTTTTTTAATTTTAACAATTCTAGTATGAGTTTTTAATTGAATTATTTATTATCTTTTAATGTTTACGGGATGATTTGATCAGTAGTGATGAATCTTCTTTCATTTCTGATTTTGGTAATTTGGGTCTTTTCTTTTTTTCTTAGCCTGTCTAGAGGTTTATAAATTTTCCTCATCATTTCAAAGAACCAGATCTTGGTTTTATTGATTTCTTTTTTATGTTTTCAATACGGTTGATTTCTGCTCTAATTTTTATTATTTATTTTCTTCTGCTTGCTTTAGGTTTAAATTTTTCTTCTTTCTTTAGTTGCTTAATGGGGAAGCTTAGGTTGCTGGTTTTTAGATCTTTTTTCTCTTCTAATATATGCACTTAGCATAAATTCCCCTCAATGCATGGCTTTTGCTGCATCACACACAATTTGACATGCTGTATTTTCATTTAGATTGGAATATTTTAATTTCCCTTGAAAATTGTTCCTTGACCCATGTGGTATTCAGAAGTATGTGGATTAATCTCCAAATAATTTGGAATTTCCAAATGATCTTTCTGTTATTGATGTCTAATTTCATTATGATCTGAGAACATATTTTGCATGATTTCTATCCTTTTAAATTGCTTAGGTATATTTTATAATCCAGAGTGTGGTATATTTTGTTGAATGCTCCCTGCGAGCTTGAGAAGAATGTCCATTTTTCTGTTATTGAATAGAATATTACATAAACGTCTCTTCCTTTATTTATGGAAATCTGAGTTTTGACCTATATCATTTTACTTCTGCCTGAAGAACTTCTTTTAACATATTTGAGAGGACCATCTGGTGGTAATGAATTCCCTTAGTTTTCAGTTCTCAGAGAAAGTCTTCATTTTTCCTTCACTTTTCAAAATAATTTTTCAGGATATATGATTTTATGTTACTTAATAACTTATTTTATGTTGCTATTTAATAACTTAAATAATTCAGTCCATTCTCTGGTTGCTTCCATGGTCTCTGGCAGGAAATTCACAGTAATTCTTACCCTGTTCCTCTGTTGATCAGGTGGTTTTCTTTCCCTCTGACTTCTTTCAAGATTTTCTCCTTGTCATTGGTTTTCCACAGTTTGAATATGATATGTCTTGTGTAATATTTGTGGTATTTATCCTGCTAGATTATCCCTAAGCTTCATGGATGTGTGCTTGTGTGTCTCCCATTAAATCTGGAGAGTTCTCTGTCATTACTACTTCAAATATTTCTTCTGCTCCCTTCTTATCTCTTTTGATTGCACGTATGTTACACCAAAATTATTCTCTGGTTTTTGGGTATTCTGTTCTGTTTTGTTCTTTCTTTTTATTTTTTCTTATCACATTTCAGCTTCCGAAGTTTCCATTGACCTGTATTCAAGTTCATTGATTTTTCTTCATTTGAGTCTAGTATATAGATGAGCCTGTTAAAGGTATCCTTTATTCTTGTTGCAGTGTTTTTGATTTTAAACACTTCCTTTTCTGTCTGCTTTCATCACTATGTCCTAATGTGTTTTTTATGTTTTTCCTTAGACACTTCAGTATATTAATCATAATTATTTTAAACTCTGTGAGAACTCTATCATCTGTGTTGTATCTGAGTCCTGTTATGAAATGTTTTGTCTCCTTAGAATGTGGTTTTTTGTTTTGTTTTGTTTTTTGGGTTTTTTCCAAGTAATTTTATTGGGATCATAATGGTTTATAACATTGTGCAATTTCAGGTGTACATTACCATTTATCAATTTCTGAATACACTTCATCATGCTCACCCCCACTAGTCTAATTTTTATCCATCACCATACATGTGTACGCCTTTACCTCTTTCGCCCACCCCCTAAACCCTTTCCCCTCTGGTAACCACTAATCAGTTCTCTTTATCCATGTATTTGTTATCTTCCACATATAAGTGAAATTGTGCAGTATTTGTTTTTCTCTGTCTGGCTTATTTCGAATAACATCCTATCCTCAAGTTCCATCTATGTTATTGCAAATGGGATGATTTTATCTATTTTTATAGCTGAGTAGTTTTCCATTGTATATATATATATATACACCACATCTTCTTTATCCATTCATCTGTAGAAGGGCACTTGGGTTGCTTCCAAATCTTGGCTATTGAGAATAATGCTGCAATGAACATAGGAGTGCATAAATCTCTTTAGATCATTGGTTTCAAGTTTTTTGGATAAATACCCAGTAGTGGGAGTGGGATAGCTGGATCATATCGTATTTCTATTTTTAATTTTTTGATAAATCTCTATACTGTTTTCCAGAGTGGCTGCACCAGTTTGCATTCCCACCAGCAATGTATGAGGGTTCCCTTTTCTCCACATCCTCTCCAACAATTTTAGTTTTTTTAATGGATAAAAAAGGTAATTATAACCATTGTGACCAGTGTAATCCACCAAAAAACTACTAGAAATAATGAACAAATACAGCAAAGTTTCAGGGTACAAAATCAATTTTAAAAAATAAGTTGAATTTCTATACGCTAACAGTGAACTAGCAGAAAGAGCAATCAAGACTGCAATCTCATTTATAATCTCAACAAAAAGAATAAAATATCTAGGAACAAACTTAACCAAAGGGGTAAAAGACCTGTACATTGAAAATTGTAAGACGTTATTGAAATAAATTTAAGGAGACATAAAGAAATGGAAAGATATTCCATGTTCATGGGTTGGAAGAATAAACATAGTTAAAATGTCCACACTACCTAAAGCAATCTACAGATTCAACACAATCCCAATCAGAATCCCAGTGACAGTTTTCATAGAAATAAAACAAAGAATCCAAAAATTTATATGGAACAACAAAAGACCCTGAATAGCCAAAGCAATCCTGAGAAAAAAGAACAAAGCTGGAGGCATCACGATCCCTGACTTCAAAACATACTAAAAAGCTGTAGTAATCAAAACAGCATGACACTGGCACCAAAACAGATAAGCAGATCAATGGAACAGAATTGAAAGCCCAGAAGTAAACCCACACATCTACGGACAGTTAAAAGGAGCCAAGAGCATACAATGGAGAAAGGAAAGTCTCTTTAATAAATGGTGTTGGGAAAACTGGACAGCCACATGCAAAAGAATGAACCCAGACCCTTATCTTATACCATACACAAAAATTAACTCAAAATAGATTAAAGACTTGAATGTAAGACCTGAAACCATAAAACTTCTAGAAGAAAATATAGGCAGTACACTCTTTGACACTGGTCTTAGCAACATCTTTTTGAATACCATGTCTACTTGGGCAAGGGAAACAAAAGATAAAGTTAACAAATGGGATTACATCAGACTAAAAAGCTTCTTCAAAGCAAAGGAAACCATGGACAAAATGAAAAGACAACCTGTCAACTGGGAGAAAATATTTTCAAAACATTTATCCGACAAGGGGTTGATCTCCAAAATATATAAAGAACTCATACAACTCAACAAAAAAAACCTCCCACAAAACAATCCAATCAAACAATGAGCAGAGAATATGAACAGACATTTTTCCAAAGAAGATATACAGATGACCAACGGACATGAGAAAAGATGTTCAACATCACTAATTATTAGGGAAATGCAAATCAAAACAGGTTTTTTTTTCTATTGTATTTTGCATGCCTTGGAATTTTTTGTTAAAACCTAGACATTTTGTATTGGATATTAGGAACTGAGTTAAATAAACTGTTAGTGTGAGGATTTATTTCAATCTGGTTAGGAGTTGGGCTGTGTTAATATTTGCTGTAGCTGTAGGTGCCTAAGGCTTCAATTCCCCTAGTGTCCTTTCTGTCTCTCTTCTTGTCTTCTCCAAGTACTCCTCTTCTGAGACAGTTTGCAATTTGAAGTTCTTTCAAATGTGATCCACCATTGTCATACTGGAGCCATGTTTCTGTGGTGGTTATATAGAAGAGGGGAACTTTTGTCTAATCTTCTGATTAAACCACAATATTTTAGTGGTCTTTTGTCTCTGCACCATGAACTATACTAGAGTTTCTTTCTTGTCGTCTCCTTTTTATCTCCCTTAGATTAGCAAAGAAGCAAGAGAGAGTTGGAGCGAAATGAACAATGTTTCTGCAGGCAGGATAAATCTCTGGCAAAGGCTTTTATTTTAGCTGTAGGCATTTATTATGGAGAATGTGCAGGCCACATTTTGCAATGATTACTCTTCATCTTCCTCTGTCAGAGCCACAAGAAGATTAGTCTTGGATTTTCACAATGATCCCCTTGTTCCTGAAAGCTATGGCTCCCAAATGGTAAAACCCCCAAAATATGGAGACCCTCCAAGACTGCAACTCCAAGGACTTTCTCACTTTCATGCTAGTCTACATTCAGTCTCCAGCAATTCACCAAAATTACCATTTAAGTGCTCCTAGCAATTTATGTTTTCAGTGAGTGGCTTCCGCTGTAGATAATCTTTTCTTGGCTCTGACTCTGACTTTGCCTGTATGTCCAGATTTGGTGATAGTTTGCCCTGCAACCTCAGTTCTCTGATGAGTGCTAGAAAAGTTGTCGATTTCCAGTTTTTTCTTGTTGTAAGGACAGAATGACAATTTCTAAGCTCTTTACATGTCAAAGTTAAAACCACATAAAGCATTTTATTTTCCAAGTCTACGTGCAAATGAAACATTGGAGCACAGTTTACAAATTGCGATAGTATATGATTATTGATGGCTGGGGGAAGTTAGCAAATGAGCATCATCATCACGATCATCACCAAAACTTTGCGAAAGAAGGAACCATAATACGACCATTTTGTAAATTGTCATGGAATAATGATATGGGGAAAATAAGTTAGAATAGCTCTATTTGTGTCATCTCATCTTTTCTTAAATAAGAAGTCTTTACCTCCTCTAAGGGAAGACTGCTGAAAAGAAACGCCAATCAAGACCTGCAAAGACGCAGTTCCTCTTGCCCAAGGAATTTGATAAAAGCATTCGTATACTTTCTATGAATAATAAAAAATAATTCTCTTCCTTAAATATATAGTTTTGTAAAGAATAAATGTGAGAAAGACTAAGTGAGTCTTAGGGGAGACATTGTGAGCTTGGCATGCTGGTTTTAAGCATTGAGTTGGGAGAAGGTTTTCCCGTCCAGTCAGATACACTTTTCCCCCAAACTAGACTCTCATTTTTGATCTGCTCATCAAGAGTTCTTTCTTTTTTATCATACGGATCCTTGTGTCTAACAATTTCCCCATTACTACCTTCTTTAATCACCATTTGTCAAGCCTTCTCATGTATATAATTCTTTCCCAGCTATTTCTAATGTTCGTGTATTTATTTGAAGCCTGTCCAACTTTCTTCTTGAACTTTTAAAGGAATAGCAACTCAGTGTGTCACCTGGCATACTTATAAACTAAAGGTGGAAAACACCGTTAATCAAGAATCCTTTGGGATCTCAGACATTTCCTAACTCCTATTATTTAATATCCAATGGAAATGGTAGGTCAAAATCCAACAATCTATAAAAAGAATTATACACCATGAGTAAGGGGGATTTGTTCCAAGTATGCAAGGCTAGTTAAACATTTGACAATCAATCAATATAATCCAACATCTCAACAGGCTAAAGAAGAAAAGTCGTACAATCCTATCAATTGATGCAGACACAGCATTACACAATCCAACAATCCACAACTCATAATAAAAACTCTCAGAAAACCTAGAACAGGAACTTCCTTAAATTGATAAAGAACACCTACAAAAGAACCCTATAGTTAACATAATACTTAATAGTGAGGGATTATTAATAGTGATGGGCCATTACCTCAATAGTAGTTGGACACCTTCCCCTAAATTTGAAATAAGACATGAATGTCCTTTCTTACAACTCTTGTTCAAAATTGCACTGAAAGTTCTAGCTAGTGAAATAAGATAAGAAAAGGAAATTAAAGGTAATTGGCTGGAAAGAAAGAAACAAAAATATTTTTATTTACAGATGAAATGTTTGTCTATGTACAGATCCTAAGGAATTGACAAAAAAAAAAGTGCTGGAACTAATAAGCAAGTATATCAAGGTTGCAGGATACTAGGTTAATATACAAAAGCCAATTACTTTCCCACATACCATTACTGAACAATTGGAATTGGATATTTAAAAAAAATACCATTAACAATAGCAAAGAAAAAGAAATAATTATCTGTAAAATGTGTATGGAATCTATATGTGGAAAACTAAAAAAATCAGGAAATAAAGAATCTCCAAATAAATGGAGTGATATTCTGTATAAATCCATAAACATGCATTAGAAGCCTCGATAATGATAAAATATCAATTCTTTCCAATTTGACCTACAGATTCAATGCAACTCCAATGAAAATCTCAACAAGCAACTTTGCAGTTATCAGCAAATATCTGAAGTTTACATGGAAAAGCAAAAGACATAGAATAGCCAACATATTACTGATGAAGAAAGACTCACATTACCATTAGCAACACTTACAACAAGCCACAGTAATCAAGACAATGTGACATTGGCAAAGAATAAACACAGAGATTAATGGAACAAAATAGCCCAGAAATAGAGCCACACAAATAGAGCCGATTGATCTTTGACAAAAAAGGAAAAGCAATTCAATAGAGAAAAAATAGCATTTTTAAGAAATGGTGCTGGAACAATTGGGTTTCCATATGTAAATAAACAAAAAGTTAGGCAAAGGCCTTAAACGTTTCAAAAGGGTTAACTCAAAATGGATCATGGACCTAAATATAAAATACAAAACTATAAAGCTTCCAGAAGAAAACATAGGAAAACATCTAGATGACCTTAGTTTTGGTAATAAAATGACAAAATACAAGACCCAATGCACGATCCATGAAAGGAAAAATGGATGTTGGGCTTTAGTAAAATTAAATCTTCTGCTTTGTGAAAAGCACTGTCAAGAGACAACAGACAAGCCACAGACTAGGAGAAAATATTTGCAAATCACTTGTGTGATAGATGACTTGCATTCAAAAAATACAAAGAACACTTAAACTCAACAATAAGTAAAACAACCTAATTAAAAAATGCATGTTCCACCACAAGCCCAGCTAGGTCAGCAATGTAGGACAGGTTGCTCAGAGACCAAAGAAAAGACCTGGAGGCAGGGAATGAGACATATGGGTTTACTGAGGGGGTTACTTACAGGGAAAGTCCAGTGGCAGCTGGCTGGATGGAAACATGCACCCACTATTGCCCCCTGAGAGAAGCTGGCTTAAGTAGGCAGAGGAACAAAGGCCGCATGCTTGCCAAGGGGGACTGTCCCTGTATGACCTGTATTCCAAGGACCAGAGCCTCTCACCAGAGGGCCCCTGTATTCCCTCAGACCACGAGGATCTCTGTGCTATCTCTCCCATGAGAAAACAGCTGGGTTGACCAAGCCCAGGCCTGTTATCAACACTAATGTTGATGTGCAACCCAGAGAAGGAGCCACAAGGACACATGGTTTAAAGGGCACATAGGCTAGTGCCCCTACAACAGGCAAAAGATCTAAATAGACACTTCAACAAAGAACACACAAATGGCAAATAATCATATACAGAGATATAAAACAATTTTTCTTCAGAGAATTGAAAATTAAAACAATGAGTTAAAATTAAAAACAAGAGTTTAATAGATAAACGTATCTATTAAAATGGCTAAAACTTTCAAAAAACTGACAATATCAATTGCTGGTGATAATGCAGAACAACAGGTGGGAATTGCTGGTAGGAATGCAAAATGGCGCAGTCACATTGGAAGACAGTTTGACAGCTTCTTATAAAGCTAAACATAACTTTAACATGTGATACAGCAGTCACACTGCTAGATATTTCCCCAACTGATCTGAAAACGTCTGATGAGTTTTCATAACTGATCAACATTATGCACGCGTAAGTTCAAAAGTTCAGGAATCAAAAGGGATTTCTTTTTCCTGTTCTGAATTGAATCTAATGAGAGGCATAAGGCATTTTTGTATCCACAGTAGCGAAAACTCCTTAAGCATTCTTATAAAAAGGAGAAATTAGAAGATTTATGTAGAAATTTATCCAGACATAATTTTAGTTTAGGAATAAGATCAAAATATCAAATCTTGGGGCCAGCCCTGAGGCCAAGTGGTTCAGTTCGGCATGCTCTGCTTTGGCAGCCTGGGTTTGGGGATTCAGATCCTGGGCACAGACCTATACCACTCGTCAGCCATGCTGTAGTCGTGACCCACGTATAACAAAAAGGAAGATTGGTACAGATGTTAACTCGGGGCTAATCTTCTTCAGCAAAAAATAAAAATTGAAATAATTAAAAAATATCAAATCTTATGAATGGGAATAAGTCTATTGCAATATTATTCTTCTTGGCATGAAGATATTTGCAATCTTATTCTACACTTGGGTGACATTAAGACAATGAAATAGATTAGATTTTTCTTCTAGAATGTATACCTTTTATAAAACATATATCATACATAGTCACTCTTATATGGATATCAGTTGTAATCTTCCTATTAGTCTATGTTTAATAATTGACATTTTTCCAGAGTTTATTTCAGAATAAGGAGATTTTTGGATAAAATGTGCAAAAAATGCTATTGTACATTCAACATTATCATCTTTTATATCAAGATGTAAAATATATTTCAGAGTGTGCATTTTTAAGGCTTTTAATAAATTTTTCTTAATAAACAAATGAATAAATTGTTTTTCAAAATTATTGTACTAAATTTTACTCCCACTTATGAATGAGGACCTAACTATTAAGTCCTTGTAAGCATTTGGGTATTAAATACTTTGACAATTTATTTTCACTTAAATTTATATTTCTTCCCCTATCTTTTAGATGAACCTTTAAAAAAAGTATATCATTTGCAACTTTATGAATTGTTTTTATGCCCTTTACTTATTTGGATCTTACTGTTTTTTGTTTTTAATTTATTTGAGTAATTTTTGGACTTTAAAAAAGTCCATTTCATATGAGTTATTAAATTTCTTGTTATAAAGGTGTTTGACATATTCGTTTATAATCTTTCTAATGGTCTATCATAAGGCCCTTATTTTATATTTGATTTTGCTAGCTTGTACCTTCTCTATTTGCTTCTTAAGTAGTCTAGATATAGGCTTAATAATTTTTGATCTTCTCAAATAACCATCTCTTAGTTTGATTGATTTTCCTCTACTGTAGTTATTTCTACCTTGTATTTATTATTTCTTTCGACTTACTTTAGGTTTAACTTGCTCTTATTTTTCTAGATTTTTAAGGTGGAAGCTCAGATCACTGATCTCAGACCTTTCTTCTTTGGAAATATAAGCACTCAAAGGTATAAATTTCCCTTCACACAGTTCTTTACCTGCGTTCTACAATTTTGGATGTGTAATGTTTTAATTGGCAGTAAGTACACAATATTTCCTAACGGCTTTGTGTTTTTCCCTTGTTCCATCGGTTATTTAAAAGTTGTGTGCTAATTTCCAAGTATTTGAAGATTTTACAGATGTTTTCTGTTAGTGATTTTTCACTTAATTCCATAGTGGTCAGCTAACAACTTTGCATAATTTCGTTCATATTAAATTTATTGAGGCTTGTTTATGGTCCAGGATGTGACTTATGCTAGTGAATGTTTCATTTGCACTGAAAAGACTGAATATTCCATCATTTTTCAGCAAGTTGACCTCCATTTAACATCCAGGAAAGTGAGTTGATAACGTTTTTTCCAGTTTTCTCTATCCTTATTACGGTTCTGTCTACCTTTTCCAGCAATTATTGAAAGAGAGACGTGTTGGAAACTGCAATTATAATTGTGTATTTGTCTATTTACTATTTGTTTCTAAGTTTTTGAAAATCTGTGATTAACCACATACACATTTAGGATTATTACATTATCTTGGTGAATAGATCCTTTATAGTTTTGAAATGACTCTCTTTATCATTGGTAATATTCCTTGTCCTGAAGACTACTTTATCTGATATTAATACAACTACTTAATCATATGATTTTTGTTCACATATGATACTTTTTTCATCTTTTGCTGTTAACATATCCGTGCCTTTGTATTTAAAGTAATTTTTTTGTGGACAGTGTCCATACAGTAGGGTCTTGCTTTTTTATCTAGTCTAGCAATATCAGCCATTTAATTTATTTGTTTAGACTGTATTAATGTGATTATCACTGCACGTTTTTTAAAATCTATCTTTATGCTAGTTGTTCTTTATAAAATTTTTTTTAATAATGTGATTTTCACATAACATAAAAGTAATCACGTTAAAGTGAACAATTAGGGGCATTTAGTGCTTTCACAATGTCGTGTAATCACTACCTCTAGTTCCAAAACATTTTTATCACCCCAAAAAGAAATTTCATGTCCATTAAGCAGTCGCTCCCCAACCTGCCATCCCCCTCCCCAGCCCTTGGCAGCCACCAGTCTATGTTCTGTCTCAATGGATTTGCCTATCTTGAAGAGTTCAAATAAATGGAATAATACAATATGTAAACTTTTGTGTCTGGCTTCTCTGATGTACCACAAGGCTTTTGAAGTTCATCTACTTGTAGCATAGATCCAAACTTCATTCCTTTTATGTTGGAATAATATCCTATTATATGTATGTCCCACAATATTTTTATTCATTCATTCATTGACATTTGGGCTGTTTCCACCTCATGTATATCAGCAATAGTGCTGCTACCAATATGCACGTACTTGTACTTGTATGCGTACCAAGTTTCAATTCTTTGGAGTATACACTTCAGAGTGGGATTGCTGTGGGTTCATATGGTGATTCTACATTTAACTTTTTGAGAAGCTGCCAGTTTTCCTCAGTGACCGAAACATTTTACCTCCTTCCCATCAGCAATATATGAGCGTTCCAGTTTCTTTACATCTTCGCTAACGCTTATTCTCCCTTTCCTTTTTTTTTTATAGCCATACTAACAAGTATAAAGAAGTATCTCAGTGGGGTTTTCTTCCCATTTCCCTAAAGACTAGGGATGTTGGGCATCTTTTCATGTGCTTTTGGGCTATTTGTTTATCTTCTTTGCAGAAACGTCTATTCAATTCTACACATTTTTTAATTGGGCGTTTGTCATTGAATTGTGAGAATTCTTCATATATCCTGGATAATAGGTCTTTATCAAATACATGATTTGCAAATGTTTTCTGCCATTCCGTGAGTTGTTTTTTCACTTTCTTAATAATGTTCTATCATGCACAAAAGTTTTCAGTTTTGATGAAGTCCAATTTATCTATTTTTCCTTTTGTTGTCTATGCTTTTGACTTCATATCTAAGAATTATTTGCCAAATCTAAGACCATTAAGATTTCCCCCTGTGTTTTCTTCTAAGAATTTCATGGTTTTAGCTCTTATATTGAGTTTGTTGATCCACGTTGAGTTAATTTTTATATATAGTGTGAGGTAGAGGGTCCAACTTTATTTTCGCTCGTGGATATCCAGTTGTCCCCACACCATTTGTTGAAGAGATTATTCTTTTCCCCATTGAATATTCTTGGCACCCTTGCTGAAAAGTAGTTGACCTTATATGCATAGGTTTAGCTTTGTAATCTCATATCAGTTGCATTGTCTATATGTTCATCTCCACTGTTTTGATTACTGTAGTTTTACAGTAAGTTTTGAAATTGGGGAGTGTGAGTGCTTCGACTTTGATCTCTTTATATATTGTTTTGTTTATTTGGGAACCCTTGCATTTCCACATGAGTTTGAGGATCAGCTTTTCCATTTCTACAAAAATAAAGCCATTAGAATTTTGATAGGCATTGCATTGAATCTGTAGATTACTTTGGGTATTATTGCCATCTTAACAATATTAAGTTTTTTAAACTTAATAAACACAGGATGTCTTCCCGTTAGTTGAGATTTGTTAAATAAATTTGGTTTTGATTGGCCCCACGTGTTCTTTGTTGTTCTTTTCCTCTAATTATACTTCTTTTGAATTGATTAAGTTTTTATTTAGTGTTTCTATTTAATCACTGCTTTTGAATTATTAGCTATATCTCTGTTTATTATTTTTGTGGTTGCTCAATAAATTACAACAGATATCTTTATAGCAGTTGATTTTCAAATAACATTACATCATTTCATGTATACTGTAGAAATATTACAACAGTATCTTTCCATCTCCATTCCATTCTCTTTTTTTTAATCCTTTTCCATTGCATTAATAATTTCTAGTATTTATCAATCTTTGGTAGATCCTAGTTTCTATTCAGTATCTTTTTTCCTGCAATGTGAAGAACTTCCTTTAACACTTCTTGTAGTGTACACCCACTGGCAATAGATTTTGTCATCTTTGTTCATAGAACAGTCCTTCGAATCATCTTTTTTGATAGATTTTTTCGAGCTATAGAATTCTAAATTATCAAATTTTCTTTCAACTCTGTAAAGATAATCTTTCATTGATTTTCTGTTGTGTAGTTTCTGAAAAGAACTCTGTGAACTTCTGAAATTACTTCTTGTGCATATTTTCATGGATGTTTTACAGATTTTTTTCATTTCTTTTCAACAACTAGTTTTCTTTGTGTTTATTCTATTTGAGGTTACTTGGACATCTTGGATTTACAGTTATTAAGTTTAAAAATCTTTCCACTGTTGATTCTTGGAATTTTTTTTATCTCTCCTTTGTCTCTTTCTAGAACTCTAATTACACATGCATTAGACTACTGTTAATTTTGATTCTCTTTTCTCTCTATGCTACATTTTCTATAATTTCTATTCCAATGTCTTCAAGTTCACTGTTTTCTTTTAGTGTTTTGTCTGTTTTCGATTCCAAAAAGTTAAATTTTTATTTCCAGATATTTTTATCTCTGGAACCCTATTTGGTTCTTTTTCATGTTTTATATTTCTCTTCTCATTATGTCTATATTTTTGTTTTAGTCCTGGAGTGTATTTATAATAGTTGTTTTAAAGTTCCTATCTGCTACTTCTATCATCTGTTATTTTTCTGTCTGCTTCTAATGACTGCTTATTCTGGATATGTTTTACATTTTTCTGCTTCTTACATATTTAGTAAATTTTGAATGGGTGCTAGATGCTGTGAATTTTATAATGTTGCTTCCTTAATTCAGTGAGAGTTCAAACTCTTGGTTTTTAATGCAGTCCTGGCCCCTACTTGAGAAATTGTCTTTAGTCAGAAAATGAGCATTAAGATAAGGTTGATCTCATTTTTTTTCTTCATTCTTAGCCAAGCAAAAGCAAATTACCCAACAACATTTCTTCATGAGTAGAAGCAAGATTTACCAATTATTTTTCTTTTTTGCTGGCTAAATAAACAGATTTTTAAAAGAAAGTTTTCCTAAAATTTTTCAGAAGTTTAAAGGTTTAGAATTAATAAGAAATTTCCTTTATAGACCAGATGAAATCAATTTTGAATCATATTCTTAATAGTCTGAAAAATCCCAATTTTTTAACTTAAAATTATTTAATCTCAGTATCAATACCATCAATAATATGTTTCTTTTAAAGAGTTTAAAGGCCTTTCAAGGATTACATTATTTACCACATTTTGCAGGTGAAAAATTTAAGATACATAAGATTAAAGCAAATTATTTCTAACTACAATTAGCCAAAGAATAGGTTTTAAATCTCTCAAGGAAGCCTCATATTTCATTCACCTATCCATCCAGCAAATATTTATTGTGTATGGTCTATAAGTCAAACTTTTCCATGAATCATCTCTATTTTATTTCTTAGACCCAGGTTTGCTTCCTATGCAGTGCCATTTTTTTTGTTGTTGTTGTTCTCATCAGGTTCCAGTGAATTGGCTTAATTTTCTGCTTTTGCCTACTCTGAAAATCTCTGAGTGCTGGGTGACTATTCCTAGCAAGATAAATTTTTAGCTCCTCATTTTTCTCCCCCATTATTTTCCTGAAGGCAAATACAAACACTATTTTTGCTTTGCTATTAAGGAAAGACATAGGGGATTTATTTTCAGTGGAGTAGTTAAAAGCTTAATATTTTTGTAAACTAATTGAGAAAGACTCAGCTTAGTTACCCATAAGAAAGTCATATTCCTTTTCTTCTTGATTCTGTCTATTATGAAAACTGGAAAGTGAAAATATTCACTTTCTCAGACTCCCCTACAGCAATCCATTGTCTTACAGTTAGACATGTACAATGAACTCTAAACAAAATTCATAGAGTGACTCTTATGGGAAAACTTTTTAAAAGTAAAGACATACTTTAGGGTTTTTCAACCTTTGCTTCATGGTTTTTTTTGCTGTGTTTTGTTTGTTTGTTTTTCAGATAGGACTTGATGCCTAGAGTGTGATAACCATCTTACAATCATGAGGTGACAAGAATTAACATATGTCCATATTCCACCAGTGATGGTGCAGAAAGCTAATATAGCCTGGATCATTGACCCTGGGTCCTTCAGCAGCTGCACCTCGAGGGGCTGCCTACATTGGAGCTTCTTGTAAAGTAAGATAAATAAATAATGATTTCAACCATCTTGAGTTATACTTTCTTTTGCTTTCAATAAAATAAATTTGTATCTGATTCAAATATATTCTCTATTTCACAACTTCTGATTGTCTTATAAAATATAGCAGAAGACCCTGCTGGAAATTTTATTCTGAAAATAGGAATTTACCCAAACCCCCAGTCCAAGGATAGGATAAATTCATTAATTCCACTAATTAGGAGCACTCAGGACAGAAGAATAGATAAGTAACCCCATTTGTCACTGAGCCTCTAAGAAATCCAAGGAATAATACTTTTTTTAGGGTATTCCTAATAGACTGCATCTTTCTAAACTACTAGTCAATAATATCTACAGTAAATGATTTTCTTATCTTCTGGGTAAATGGTTGCTGCCTATCATCTTAAGTTTTACATACATGAAATGCATTTGCTATGATATTGCTTTCTACTTGCCTGCTCTTTTAACTTTATTTAAGTTAATAAATTTAGGAGGAAGAGGATTTTTCTTAAATTTGGTCACCATGAAGAACTGTAAGAGGAATTGACAAGACATCATTTTTATTTCTTCACTAAGAGACTCTATTTAGGAGCCTGCCTCTTTTATTGTACCATTGCAGATTTGAATCCAGGCACTGATATTTACTAGCTATGTGATTTTAGGCAAGTGACTGAGTTTCACAAAGTCTCAATTTATTTTTATTTAAAATGTGGATAAGACATTTAAGTCATAAGATTGTGAGAATTAAATGAAGCAATATGTGTTTATGCTTAGTTCAGTGCCTGGAACAAATTAGGTCTTAATACGTGACAGCTACTGTTACTTTTAGTGTGAACTATTATTCAGCCACTCAGATTGTAGCCTATAGTTAGTTCAAATTACTTTCTTAATTTGTATTAGCTATCAAACTCAAGGTGGACAAAATTACATTAATCCACAAAAATCCCCTCATTACATGTGTAGATACAGCTTTATTCGTTTAGCAATATGTGAAGTGAATATTTATTAATATCCAACTAATCACATTGTAAATGACATGGTCAAAATAATATGTAAGTCAGTGTGTACAAATATACCTAGAAGATTTGGACCATACATAGAATTTCCACTAATCTGATTCAGTTTGTGAACGCGTGATTCCATAAATTTGCTAAGAATTTAGTTCTCGTGAACAGAAAAACAGGACTTTGACTCAGGCCTTGTAAGTAGCCTGATATGGAATCCTATTATCAACATTTATTGAAAAATTCAGAGGTAGATGTGTTAACATTAAAAAGAGGCTTGAATCTTCTGCATCTCAAAGTTTCATGTTGCTGTGTTGTGCAATAGTTTGCTACGGCTGCCATAACAAACTACTACAGACTGGATGGCTTAAGCCACTGAAATTTGTTTTCTCACAATCCATGAAGCTAGAAGTCCAGGATCAAGATGTTGGCAGAATTAGTTTTTTCTGTGGCCTCTCTCCTTCGCTTATGGGTGGTCATCTCTTGCCTGTTTCTTCACGTGGTCTTCCCTCTCTACATTTCTACATCCTAATCTCTTCTTAGAAGGACAGCAATCATATTGGAGTAGGGTCCATCCTAATGACTTCAATTCATTACTTCTTTAAAGATTCTATCTCCAAAAACACTCACATTCTGAGATACTAGAGGTTAGGATTTCAGCATATGAATTTGGGGGGACACAGTTCAGCCTCTAACACACAGGTATTAGACTGTGGAATAAGGCATATAGAATGGAGCAATTCCCTAACTTTATATGTTCAGAACTTTGGTCCGTAAAGTAAATTTTAAATCATATATCAATTCTACTGGCTTTCATATTAAAAAAAATAAGGCAGTGGTGTTGTGATAATTGATGGATTTCCTTTGAAAGTATCTAATAGCTTATTTGAAAAATCATCTGCAGAGTTTAATTTTTAAATTAATGCTTTAATGCTTTGAGAATATCCTATTCTCTCCACATGGTCACAAAATGGATAGCAAAACCAAAAATATGGCTTAAGTAGTTAGAAACACCTACTTGAAATTTATGCAAAGTCAAGAATATTTGAATACCCTGCCAAAGTATTTGCAGAACCTAATGGAGTCTATCATTTATTCTCCTGGAGATTAAAGGTTAGATTTTTAAAACTAAATTTCTAATCATAAGCTTGCAGCTGTTACATATTTTGCTTAACTATTTTTTCTCTTTTCATTGCATCTCTGAAAATGTGATTTTGGTACATTCCTATTTATCATAATTATTCTCATCTGAGTACTAGCAGAATTATTTTTAGGAGACAATAGTATTTATAATAACTGATTGTGTGCCAGTTTGTGTGTACGTAGCATATGAGGAAGCCATTGAAAGTACAATATTTATTTTCCTTGTCTAATGTGCCATAGTGTTTCAACAATTGTAATGCTGAAAAAGAAAAAAGAGTAATGTTTGATGGGGCACAGGGAACTGTTCCCCAGAGGTCACACAGAATAGCATGTGATAACTTCCAGGGAAGCATTTGAATAGTACTGAGATTTTCTTTAATGTCTGCACTGTTATAATATAAATTAAGTAAAAATAACAAAATGTATAAGTGTATTCTAGAGTCATTGTATCTATTTTCCCTAGCATGCATTTCTCCCGAAAGTCACTTCCTTTTAGTAGATATTTATGGTGCATAATTACGTATATTTATTGCATCAGTGTGTTGGGCTTTGCAAGTTTTCACATTAGCTGGTTGTGTAACACAGCATGCAATTTTGCCCTTTGTTAAACATTTCCAGTGGTTTATGTTGTTTTCAATAGACGAATTAGAAAATCTCAGGAAACTGGTTACTGAAATTGAAATGGGAATGGTGGGATCCATTCGGAAAGCTGCCTTTTGGTGTTTACCTCAAGCCGTACTTCTGTCTCTTTGCTTGATTTACATTTAGCAATATCTAAGTGCAAATAGTAATCATACACCAAAGTAAACGGGACTGTATGCAATTGCTTCCTCCGTTTCTTCAATTGCAGTTGCAATCCCATAGATTCCGATCTTGACAGGTAGCATAATTAGAAAATTCTCTTTGTCTTATTAAATGTGACTCTTCTCAATAGAATTCACTTCATTGCCAGCAAAGAACAGAAAATATACTTCAAACCTAAAATGGGAAATCAAGGGGGACTGTTTTATTTTTATCTGTCTTTGTGCAAGCGACATTATTATCAACGGATATTGTAATGCTGAAAATGTACTTTGGGGATTTAAATCACGCATTAGCCTGGAAAGCAAAAAGTGCTGTAGGGCCCATGCAATATATTTTCTCATTAATCTGATTGAAAGATTATCCTTCCTATAGCTATGAAAAGTCTAATACTCATATATCCATCTTCTGTGCTAGTAAAATTCAGCTTTGTGCAAAGTCATTGTCTCTTGTGTCGGAGGTCCAACACTTTTCTTCTCTCGGCATAAGCCCATCTGTATTAAAATAAATTCAGAGCAGGCCGCCATTTCATGCACACATTTTGATTATTTCATAAGCTGCTGTGGAAAATGGAAGTATCAGCAAGTCATGCCATTTCCTGGTAATGTAATGCTGTCATTACCTCAGTGGTCATGTGAAAAAGTTTAGCTGTACTGTCTGACAAATGTTCAGTGAGTCAAAACAGTGCATTTAAATGAAATGCAGATATGAATGAGCCATTATTGCAGTTCTAACTCCAGCTTTGAAATTATCTCCTATGAATATATACACTTTCTCTGTAACCTGACATTTGTAATACTTAACTAGCCATGCGTTTGCTCCTCGCCACTCACCCCACCTCTTTTCTCCACATCCCCGCCCCCAGAATCAGAAGGAAGGAAGGTATTATGCAGTAGTAATTGAAGACACTCCTGATGATTTCACGCAATCAGAGGCACGTTATTTGTGATGAAAATTAAGTAAAGAAACAAAGCAGATTTATAGGTTGCCTTGCTGCGGTCAACGCCCCTACAACAGATTAGCAAATCTACATGAATAAGCCCCATCAGAAAAACATCCCAACCACTTAGATGCTTTCCCACATAACAGATTCACTGAAAATTTTGCATAACCTTAGTGGTAACTTGCAGCACTTCGTGATTTTAAGTTTTAATGTCTTAAACTGAATGATTTCTATTCTGAGCACTTTGAGAGCTGATACCATGAACGGTATAGATGGCTCCAGCCATAACTGTCACACAGATAATATTCTTTTATGCCTCGAGACACTAAGATGGTGCTGCAGATAACCAAAAGAAATAAGCTGCCACCATCACTAATCTGCAGCTTTGAAACACTATAGCTTTTGCATGGTTAAGAGAAGGTAAATGTAATAGAGATGACACTTTAAGAGTGAACAGGACCCGACAAGAATGAAGTCTTTCCTATTTATTTGTAATCCATATGTACCTTGGATCAAGTCGCCCATATCCTATCTTATATGTCTCTATACGACAATTGGAAATGCAAAATAAGGGGCAGCCTTTACATTCCTCTGGGACATTTTTGCTAATGTAGTGAAATAAAAATCTAAGGAGTGTTTGGCCTTAGTGTTCCTTCGGAGGTGAACTTTGGAGATCTCGAGTGTTCTTATGGCTGTACTTGTAATATACGGAGCAGGTTAGAGCGTATTATCATATTCCGATGCATCACCCCAGCAGAATAAAAAAAATGCTGTCTGTATTTTTCTAATCCAGCAAATATTGCCTGAGGGCTTTTTACATGGATAAAATTGAATTTTACATTCTCATGACATAACGTGACTTCTCAACTACTTTTTGTACGTGTGAGCTTGGGGTTTGGTGAACACAAGTCGTAACCAAAGTTTGATGAACATCCTCTATGATGCTAAGATACTAGATCCATAAAAAGAACATCATTAGTTTTATGTCTGGAAATACATCATTTCCTATCACAATGGAATGCATCTTTACTGGCAAGATAAATAGTATTCCTTACTACTTGTGCATAAGAAAATAATATGAAATCAAAATACACTTGAAATACCAAAGGTATTTATTCTTACTTCATTTAAATGGTTGTTTTTCATATTTGGTTTGGAAATCTCAAATCAGTAATCCTTTCATTTGAGAATACAGGCTGACATTCAAGACTCAGGGAAACAGAGAAAAAATAATGATAAACTAAATATCATGAGAACAGGACCCTACAATAAAACCATTTTCTCATTATTTGTTCTAAGAATGTGATAGCTTTCCAGGGAAAAGAAAAATTCTGGTTGAAAATGTAGAGCAAGATACACAATTTTTTTAATTGAACGCAAGAACTATCAATACTAATCTGCTAATTTGTGCCCCAAAATGCAATCATATTGTTGGGACAAAAACACAATGCATTCAGGAAGCTATTAAATGCACAGCAGTATTTGAAATCGAACCACAGTGACTTGTTGTTATGGCATGCTGACATTATTGGTTCTTGTATATAGTTACATAATGATCTCTGAAGCCAGCTTTAAAAGCTATTCTATAAAACCAGTTAACAGATGTCAAAATCTGACTACAGAGTCAACTTTACCTTAATATTTTTTCTAAGTTAAAAAATAAAAATCCGAAAACAAAGTAGTCTAATATTTTTCCTCTCCAAAGGGACTCTCTGGCATGGTAGGCTGTTTTGTCTTTTATTTCCAATTTATTATGGATGTCATCATCGAATGATCATTGACCTAAAAAACATGCACCACTGAAATTATGGCGATGTCAGAAAGGAAAATCATTATGTTGTTTTCTATCCACATTGCTGGTACAGCGTACACTTTTTATTCAATGTTAAAATTCTTATTTTGCTATAGAAAGTTTGCATAGTTTCAAATATACCAAAGACAATACAATCAGAAATCACATATCTATAACATCTTCATACTTTTATGGTCATATCTTGCAACGTAGTAAGACCTGCTGTGAACGTCGTCACTTAATATGAAAGAATACAGCAGCGATGACAGTGTAGCGTCCAGCAGTAATATGGCTAATATTTTAGATCATTATTTTCTACTCAAAGTAAACAGTTTTCCCTCAAATTAGACAGCTATGAAGTGAAAATGAAATCATACTGAAAATAATTAAACATTTTCTTCTCCTTTCAAGTTTCTATGTAAAACAACCCCAAAATTAGTATACACATGCACAAAAATAATTTTCAATGCTTTTGCCTATTTCTCCAATAAAGAAGACGGCTTCTAGAAAATGGAATTGCTACAGTAAAACTGCTTTTTGTTCTGTGAAAGCCCTTGCTTTTGTAATTGTAAATGAAGCTGTTTCCTCTGGTTTATATGCTGCTGTTCCTACTATTGCAGCTCAGGGCAATACAAATGATTAGTTGCCTGATTCCAGATTCATACGGGCTCAACTATGAGAACTAGACTCCGGCATTTAAATGACTGAACTGATGTGAGAACATAAACCATTTCAGAGCATTTATACAAATGGAACCAGCGGGGCATTTATCAAACCTTCTATTATAGGGAATAGCTCTATGTCACCTCCTTTCAATTTTTCCTTTTACTCTCAAAATACTGGGGTGCTTTATGTTAATTTTTGTTTTTAAAAAGTTTTGACATAAATACCCCCCAAAAAACGATATTTTCAGATCACATTCTCAAGTGGCCAAAGCTTCATGTTTCACTCAGTTGCACTTGAGTGAAGAGGTCTCTATAAGAAATGTTTCCCTCAAAGGAAACCATCTTTTCCTGTAAATTAAGTTTCTGAGGAGTTTCCCTGGAATACAAAAGTGTGGATTTCAACTGAGCTCCAAAGATAGAATTTGCATATAGAAATCAATCATTCTATTTTGGGTTGAACATCAAAATTACCTGCTTAAGCTTTCATATTTGTAATTTCATATTACTAAAGAGTTTGAAATGTCACTGAATACTCTTCAAATCCTCATTTCTACCTTTCAGCAGAAGGTCTAGCATGTCAGTTTGAGAAATTGCAGGAACTGTATGAAGTTTTGCAAAAAATTTCAACACGTAATTTAAACAGCCTACGAAATTAGTACAATTGAAATTTAGACTTTAATACCACGGTTTATGGGCTTGAGCTTCTGCCTCCCTGAAATTAACGGAATAGTAACTGAGCAGTAATACATGTGAAAAAGATTAAAAAGAAATAACACCTAATTCTGGAAGCCACCATAGGCAGATCAGTCCCTTACTTATAATAATAAAAACTCTGCATAATATGAATAACAATGAACCACCAAACAACAAGAATAACAAAAGTGAGAGAACTACTTTTACGAAGGTTTTTAAGAAAAACTAAGAGCCAGGTCTGATTTTGTTAACCGAAATGATAAACAGTTTTGTAAGGACTTTATTTTTTTTTACAGCAGCTTTAGGTTCACAGCAAAATTGAAGGGAGGGTCTAGAGAGTTCTCATATGCCCCTTGCCCCGACACATTGTCAACTCCCCACACCAGAGTGGTACATTTGTTATAATTAACGTACCTACATTGACACATCCCTAGTTTACATTAGAGTTTGCTCTTAATGCTGTACACGGTATGGGTTTGGACCAATGTATAATGACATGTACCCATCATTATAACATGATGTAGACCATTTTCATTGCCCTAACAATCCTCTGTGATCAAGAGTTCCATTTTTATCACCTAAATTTCCCAGATAATCTTTCTAATAACCATTTCATTTTGACTGGTGAGGATCAGGCCTAACAATATTATGTGACACCAAAATTTCTAGCCTATTGTGGAAAAAACTCAGGACCAGAAGAACTTAGACCAATAACGTCCCCATTTCCAAGACCAGATTTCAATTGACATCCTTATAGTCAACCCTCTTCTTCACCTTATCATGTAATAGGACCCAACTTGTTTTCCAGTCCCACACTTAATTCTGTGTGTTATCTCCATTACCGTTTCATGGCATAATCTCTTGCATTGGCATTCTCATCCACATCCCTGGAAAATAGTTGGATGTGCCATGCATTTTACAAGGGATGGAGTAGATAGCACTGCCCTCAAGTAGCTCAAAGTCTGGTAGAAGAGAGGTACTTGTAGACAGACATATTTCCCAACAGATAAGGAATGAAAAAGCACAGAGATAATTAGAGCAGGGAGTGACTTTGTCTATGTGATGATAGCAGCTTGGAATGGAAGATAATTGGTAAGAAAAGACCACCTAGAGAGGAAAATACATGAGTAGAGTTTGGAAATATATGTCTAAATTTCCCAAGCAAACAATGGTGATAAGGGAATCCCAGGAACAAACAGCGTATGCACCATCATGAGGAATATATAAGCAGTTTGATATTAGGGGACCATAAAGAACGGGAGGAATACCGTAAGTGAAACTGGGAAGTGAGCAGAGATCAGGTCATAAAGGGATCTTACATCATAGTAAGGACCTTTAGGCAACTTGGGATAGGGAGTTGTCAAGGAATGTCTTCAGTGTGGGAGATGGACATTACATTTGAGAATGTCTGTGCTAGTTTCATGTAAGGAATAGATATGAGGGGGCTCTGTGTGCTGAGGAGAGGGTGCCTGTGGGTGTCAATCTAGAGTAAGGGAAAAATAGAAGGCTATTCCTGGAAACCCTTCCTGGCACTCTTTCTGAAGTTAGACACTTCTCCTTGGTGTTTCCATAGCATCTCCTATTTACCACTATCTTAGAAAGCATCACATTTTGGGCATTGGCGTACCCAACTATGCCATAACTCACCATCCTCCCCAGCCTCTGACCCACCTGCTAGACAATAAACTCATTGAGTGTACAGTTTATGTTCTTCCTGTTCCTACCATGCAAACTGCAGTGTGCCATAGGGCTCAATACGTTTGAATTAATCAATAAGAATTTTACTGAAAATTAAAAACTCATTGTGTAACATTATGCCTGTGTCCTTTCTAGCTATTATTACAACCTGAAATCAGCTACATCTTTATTGCTAGTTTAGATACCTACTAAACTAACAACAATTGCATAAGAATAGAATTTTTATATTTGGCTCCCAAGTTATACCTCGTATATAAAAGTTTATAAATTTTCCCTTTTGGGTAACAAATATCTAAAAGTTGGCTTATAAAAGAGGAAGGCAACTAAAGTTGATAGGGTACCTTCTGATTCTCAAAATACTGCAAAGCAGGTATTAGGGTTTATGGCAGTTATTTGGAGGTTATTATTAGGGAGTTATAACCAGAGGTCCAGGAATGCCTGAATCACCTCTCCTTCCAGTAGAGTTCCTAGTGGAGTAGTGTGAAATTTAAGTATATTTTTTGAAAAATAGCAAACTGAGAATGAAGGAATGATTTTAGTAAGAGTCATACAAGTTTCTGAGAATGTGAACAAAGCTTGAATAAAAGCCAAACTGATGCATGTGGCCTAGGCTTGAGCCCTAAATGACCCTTCATGCTTCTACCTAAGAATAAACCTTGGGATCCACACACTTAGCTATGCTTGCAAAGAGAGGGAAATGAACAGATCCCGGGAGCATCTCTGGGTCCATTCAAAGACCCAGTTACGAAGAGCCAGCAGAAAGAAAGGTTCCTCTGCAGCCCTGTCTTAACTAGTAGATTCTACCATTGCCTTTGGACTAGAAGAGACACATCCAAGGACCTGAGGTAGGAATACATAAAAGGGGATGTGGGAGTTCTTCTTTTAATACGGTGTCTCTAACCAGAGATATCTTTGCGTCATCAGTTTTTGACGATCTGGCCAAAATAAGACAGAAGATCCTTTCTGTATAAAGTAGATATTATTCCTACTATTTTACAGATGAATAAGGTGAAGTTTAGAGAAGTTATATGGCTTGTCAAAAGATACAAAGGTATGGAACATGAAATTTTTACTAGGTGATGATTCTTGCTCCCTTTTAATAATGTTAACTTTCAGCATAATTCATGCACACTAATACGACTTCCACTGACCAACATGTAAATGTTTGATTACTCAAGACATTTAAATCCTCTCTATTTCAATCATTTATGTGTTTGAAAGGACTATTCCATAGAGTCTCCCACAACAATTAGGCTAAAAATCTTATGTTTCACAAGGACATGCTGATGACATAATAATCACCCAGATAAACCACAACACTTGTAGTTGCTGTGGTGATGATTTTTTCACCTTCTTTTAAAATAAATTATTACCTGTATTGTGGGAAAGCAGATAATAGACTATAATTTATCACTTTTTCAGGAACAATAAATGGTCCTATTTTTAAAATTCTTGTTTTAATTATCTAGCTTGATATTTTGATAACCAATGTTATAACACAAGGGGGTTCAGAAGATACCGTGGGAGGGCTATTTTGACATATTTAGTCTACATTTCTTGATTTCATAGTGAGATTGTAATGAGGAATTCCCATTTACTCTTGAGCTCAGCATTTAGATAACTGAATAATAAACCACAATCAATGAGGAGCTTTAAAGATTGTCACTATATGTTCAGACTGAACTTAAAAAAGAAACACAAAAAACATAGCTTGCAAACATTTTTGGCTCAACCCCATTTGGTATTCAGAATGTAAATGAGATTTGTTATCAGGCAGGAAACCTGAAACTGATTTAACCTAGATATTAATCTTCATATTAAGGACATATTTACATTTCTTACATAGCACAGTAGGTTAGCACTAAATAGGATCTGCATTTAATTTTTTAAAAATGGCTTAGCCCCATTGATATACAGTGTATATTTCTCATTTTAACTATTTTGTTTATTTCATAGATTCTTTGATTTTCCCATGGTCATGTTAAGGCTTGCTGGATAGAAAATACACTGCAAATAGAAGCCAAACCACAGTAAAATGACTCTGCCTAACCTTAAGAGTTCCAGCCATTTCCTTTTATATTTCATAATAAGATATGACAACTCAATTTAAAGAAAATACACAATAGTTGCTGACTACAGTGAAAAGTTTATATTAAAATAATGTGTTGCTGTGGGGAGGTGGATAATTGAGCATACAGTAGGTAATTTCTGGCAGGGCTCCTGAAATAAGCAAAAGTAATATCTGTTAACAGAGGATAAATGCAGATAATGTTACTCTAGTCAGTAATTAGGATTTCACAGATCCCTGTTTAAATGCTGATGCAAGAGAAAATTAAGAAGAAGGCCACAGTGAGTCATTAAAGTTGAGCTGGTCCAAACTCTCTTAATAAGACCTGACCTTTGATTGGGCCCCATTCCTACTGATATGTGACTCCATCAGTTTTCTTCTGCATTTTAATGAAGACTGAAGAAACTTGAGAAGTCCAAACAAAATCTAACTGAAACTGTTAATTTCAAGAATGGGGGGGATATTTAAAACCCTAAAGTTCTAGTAAGTTTCCTCTGCTTTCAAACAGAACCCTTGGCTATTTCGTCCCCCTCAGTCATCTTATTTAATTCCAGGAAATAGATCTTTAACTCTGACATTGTCAGGGAAGAGAGGTGAGGCGACCAGGTATCTCCTTTCTCAAGGAGATGGTTCTTAGAAAATTCTAATTGACTACTCTCTTCTTTCCTTCAAAAGAATTTATAAAATCAACATAAGCACAATCTTCTTGAGCAAAGGTGTTCACCAAAACAATAGTCACTTGAATGATCAAGTCAGCATTAAGAATAAAAAGGCAGGTATTTTTCCTCTAGGACCACTACAAAGTGACAGTATTTATACACTGCCTACTGACTTACAAACAAAAGTCTAAAAGCCAAACTTATACCCCAAATTATAGGCCAAATCACTCCTCCCTCCTTCCCACTCTGTTGTTGGAGGTGATTGTGACATGCTAGCAACAGTCAGCCTTCATTCATTGCCATTTTCGTTTGGGAATAATCATAGGAATCTAGACATGATTAATATGGATCACCATACTCCCTTGCAAAGGAAAAGAATTGGGGACTTTGGGGTTATCATCATTTATTGTGCTTTGAATAATTTCTCCTACAATGTTTCCTTGCTACTCAGCTCACTGAGGAGGTTTTTGCAAGCGTAAGTAGGATGGATTAAAGTGGGAGAGAATAGAGTTAAGGAAGCAATTAGTAAGGTATTTCAAAATGTATTGGGGTGAAAGTCTCCATTATCATTTATCAGTGTTCCTTTAGTTGGGACCTGGAGAAAGGCCTCTAATCAAGCATTATTGTAAATGATAGACACTTGAATCTCTATAATCATAATCTTCTCCATAGGCTTGGAAGCTGCTCATTCTATTCCCACTAAATCCCTTTTATCCACTTGATCAAGTGTCCTGTCAACCCTTGCTCTGTTACCTTAGGTCATCCGAGATGAGTATTGACTGCTTTCTTCCGCTGCTAGTCTGTGCTTACCTCTGGTTACTATCCTCAGGTTTTTTCTGTAAGGTTAATTACTATGGCTCTGCTTTTTTACTTGAACAGAGGGACCTCTTAGACCCCCACACTAGGTTCAATCTCTCTGTTATATAGTTCTGTAGGACCTTATATTACACTCATTCATTTTTTTACTTAGTCATTCAACAAATACTTGTGGAGTGGTTATTCTGTTCTAGGTACAGTAGTTAACAAAAGAGAAAAATTCCAGGCCTGATGGAGCTTACTTATTATAACTACATGTGATTTAATGCCTTCAAATCTCCACTAAAATAAAAGCTTTTTGAAAGCAAGAATCATAACTGTCTTCTTCACCACCGTTTCCCCAACATTTTGCAGAGTACCTAAAATATCGAAGAGATGCAATGCATATTTATTGAATCATTAAATAAATACATAAGCTTTGCAATTTTACAGGAAAGGGTTCTATCTGCTTTTGAGTAAAGTCCAGCTGTAAAAAAATTAACAGTAAAAAGTGCCTATAAAAAGTGACCAAACAGAACTATTAGGCTGAAACACACTAGTACATGGGCACTAGCAACAGGACTACACTATTACTAAAACATAAATTACTGGGGCCAGCCCGGTGGCACAGTTGTTAAGTTCGCACATTCTGCTTCGGTGGCCCAGGGTTCACCAGTTTGGATCCCGGCTGCGGACATGGCACCGCTTGGTAAGCCATGCTGTGGCAGCCGTCCCACATATAAAGTAGAGGAAGATGGGCATGGATGTTAGCTCAGGGTCAGTCTTCCTCAGCAAAAAGAGGAGGATTGGCAGCAGATGTTAGTTCAGGGCTAATCTTCTTCAATAAATAAATAAATAAATAAATAAATTTCTAGAACAATCTTTGGATTTGTTTCAAACTCTGTCTTTTCAACAGACATCAAGACACTGTTTAAGCATTTCCTAACACTCGGTTTAAGTATACATAGTGCAACAAAACACATTATTCATACTCATTACAGTGACACGGATGACCCCATCCTAGAATTCTAGCATATGTGATATGTGATATAAGATTAAGGCACAGACTTACTTTCACCTTGTAGTAAGCACACACACAAACAGACACAAACACACACCATCTTTGCAAAATGTTTTGAATGCACATGGAGTTGAAGTCTTCTTGTTAATAAGATGTTTGTCCTTTCGCTTCTGTTATTGAGAGCAAAGAGTTCCTCATGATGAAAAACCTCAAGTTCTATGCCTGCAAGAAGATAAGCTTTGCCCTCAGTTGTCTAACTTGTTGTTTCTAAGTTTATTTGTAGCCAATATTAAGTTGTAGAGAAAGTACAGAAACAGGGACATAGACTGTGCCTATTCACCTGCCAACTGTTCCAGCCCACGAAAATGGTTAAATCACAGAAAACGTGCCATGAAACTATCCAGGCATCACATATGATTCTTTTATTTTGGAAGTATCAAAAATAAGCCCTCAAAACAGTTTTAGAAATAAAAGCAAATTATTGGCTCTTTAACGAAAAATCTAGTAATAAAGCTGGTAACTGCTACCACTTCATCAAGGGTGCGGCGATATCACCAGAAGCCATTTCACAGCTTGAGAGTCTCACAGTTGGCTTGGGTCTCAGGCACTGCACACAATAGGAAGAAAGCAACCCAAGTCTACAGCTCATATTTTCATACCACAGTGATTCGGAGGGTTAACATGTTTGGGGTAGCAAACGTTTTTAAAAACTGTATTACAGAGTCCATATTTCTGTCACATGAATATGTTTTCAACTTGCCCCAATAAAAAATGTAGTCTGTTATGGGAGCCCCATGAAGCCAAGGTGTAGTGAATGCCCACACACAGAAACGTGTACCGAGCTGGGTTTCTCAGCCAGCATGGCCCCCTTAGGGGGTATCTGGAAATTCGTAGGGACGCTTCTGGTTCCCATAACAACTGGGTTATGCTATGGCACTGAGTGTTCAGGATCTGGGACTTTTCACCATCCTCAGCTTCTTTAACAGTCCTTCACAATGACAAATCTTCTGCCTGAAGGGCCCGTGGTGCTCCCTCCCACGGATACAACAGAGCAATGGAGAGACAGACGGCCGGGTGGCAGAGACCAAATAGTGATAGGCTTGTCCAGGGAAACGAATAAAGGAGGCAGTCAACCTTTTTGAGATGTATTGACATTGGGGGAAAAAGTCTACTCAGCAATAGAATTGATAAATTATAAACTTAAACTGAACCTTTTTGGAGTAGAGAAGAAAACATAACACTTTTTATAAGGGCCTTGATATAAGAAAGTAAGCTCTCCAGTAAGCATGGTGTGACGATATGCGTGGTGTGTTTTCAAAATCAACCTTCGGTAAGAAAAAAGTCGAGTGAGGCTCTCTGAGCAACCCACCTGGCCATCCTGTTCCTTTTCCTGCACACCACTCTGGATTACCGTAGAGAAAGGGGGAGTCAGAGTGGAGGTCGGCTCCCAGGGCAATCCGCATTTCCCTCCGGGCCCTCAGGTTTACTCCTCTGCCACAACCCAGTGGGTCCTCAGGTACCTTAAATTACACCGACGACCCTCTCAGCTCAACCTTGGCCTCGGCCCTGCGTTTATATAGTTCAGCTTCCACCAATGGGTCTGGAGCCGGATTCTACCCTCTCTGGTCCCGCCCCTATTCTAGGTTGAGTCCAGCTTCTGCAATCAAGGCTGAGCCAGGTTGCGGACGGTTACAAGCCTGGAGGAAGCTTGACGCTGCCCTCCTCGCAGGCATTTAGTTTCTGCAGCTCAATGCTCCTTTGGGACTCTGGCAGCTATGCTGCCCTCCTCCTTCTGCTTGGTTCTAAATTCGTCTTTTCTATCAATCACCATAGAGGTACCCTCCCCGCCTGCGCAGAGCCCCGGCCAGACCCCCACCCCGCCGGCTGCGGCGCCCACCTCAAAAAAAATACATCCACACAGAATAGGGAATAACTAAAAGTGGATTTTAAAAAGTCAAGCCTTAGGAGTTGCCTACAGATTCTGTCGTGTGTGCTTGGACAAAGTACCAAATGCACGTGCATATAAAGCTGTAATTCCTGAGCATAGTTTTAATCATCATCAACAAATGACGTCATCTTCCTAAAGTCCTAACCTCCCCATGTTGTTAATTTGTACAACATAGAGATCAAGATTTACTTCGAAATCAAGGTAAGATAGACTGCTTATAAAAATGCCTCTATATGTATTTCATGGTGTGCTAAATATTAGGCACTAATATCTGCTCTGACTTGCGTGCACTGGCTAGCAGCGACTCGGGATAAATTCCTGGCCTTGGAAGATGCAAGCTAAACTTCTCAGTTAACAGTTGGTTTCTATGAAAAACAAGACTGAGCTAGGAAGAAAATGGGTGCTGGACACTGATGGCCATATAAAGAACTATGGGACATATTTAACACAATACCTGGAGTAACAAAAAATATGTTGGCAGCAGAGGTCAAGAACCCCAGGGAACTAAGAACACTTATAGGCGGTGGAATTATATTTTGAAGTTCAGTTAATTAACTCCCCCTTCTCTTCTTTTTATGTGATGCTCCCTTTATATACTCAGAATCACCCCTGACTTCAGGAGTAGTTAAGAAGAATCAGGATATAACTCATTAGTTTAAAATAAACATTTCTCTTCCTAGAAGTCAGAGTAGCATTAACTATATTAAAATAAAAATATTTTTGAGGAAAAGAATTAATAATTCATTCATTATTAAAAAAAGTAAAAGACTTACATAGACAGTTGATAGCATAACTTGTGAATATCAAAGGCAGCCTCAGTCACCCTCCTTAGCCAATAATTAAAAACAACGCGCATGTCAAACCTTTGAGAGTTTCCTGATTTGTATCAAATTAATCAATGATTTGACTCTCCCAGTATTCCTCCATCTAATAATGCAAAGAGATTCAAAACTTCACCTTTTTTATATATTATTGGCTGGTAAGAAAATATTGTTCATAGAATTAATGCATTCTATATTTTACTTTGTATTTCTCTTGATCCATAATGAAATGGATCATTCATTCATATATTTATTCAGGAACATTACTTCTATATTCCATGAATTATACTTAGTTTTCTGGAGGAAAATTTGAAACACATACAAGCACTATCCTTAGTTGAAATCCAGTGGGAAAATAAAACTTTTAAACTACTAACTGTGCATATTAAACAGAAGAGAATGAATTATGTATAATAGAGTTTATAAACAAAATATCAAGAGAATGTGTCAAATGTATGCAAGCCAAGAACAGACCAGCAGCTGACTGATTCAGCGGGTAAAGCTACTCCAGCTGCTGTTAGGTTCAGTTTATCACCTCCATAGACACTGATGGGAAGAGCGGCCAAAGGTGGCAGCTCCCCATGATCCTTTCCCACGCACCCAAAGGGACAACACTGAAACTGTAACATGAGTTGCCGGACACTGTCACTGATGAGCCAATTCTAAACTGCAGGTAAGCAATTTGACATTCTGTAGCTCTGTTCTTTTCTTTCTTTCTTCAGCTTTATTGAGGTATGATAGACACACAAAATTGTAAGATATTTAAAATGTACGATGCAATGATTTGTATCCGTACATGTTGTGAAAGGATTCCCCTCATCGACTTAATTAACATAACACCTCACATATTCACCTTTTATTTTTCTGGTGAGAACCCTTAAGTTCTACTCTCAGCAAATTTCAGTTGTACAATAGTTATCAACTATAGTCATCATGTTATACGTTAGATCATCAGACCTTATTTATCTTATAACTGAAGGAGACAGGCAGAAAGCCCCATACCTCATCAGAATCCTGAAGATGATGAGAAACTGTCTCCTGACAGCCCCCCGGGTGAGATAGAAAGGTGAGGAGCAGATGACTTCAGAGCGGCTCTTCAGAGGCCTCCCATCTAGGAGGATCTCACCTGTGAGACATTCTGGAAGCACTGAGATTAGCCTCAGTTCGTGTTCAGCCACAGCTCTGGGTGGCCTGGGTGGCCTGGGTGTACATGTGCAAGGCTGCGAGGGCACCATAGTGGAGCCATTGCCATACAGAATGCAGAAATAGGAATAATTAATTCTCTTTGGGCAATATAGGAAAGGATTCTTTATAGAGCCTTAAGAGGCCAAGAGGTTTTGTTAGTGCCATCAGTGTTTCTGCTCTCAAAAGTGACATTGTACAGCTGGGAATAGATGTGGGAAGTAGAAAAGAGGAGAACTTCCCTTTTATCTGTTTAGTCAGACAATGCCTGTGAAAATAATCCTTGGATGAACAAGGTGATAGTGAATAAGGAAATGAAGATGTGGACATTGAAGACAAGGAGGAAAGAACAAAATAAAAAGTAGTGACTAGTAATCTATAGAATTCCTTACTCTAGGAGATGGTAAACAGAAATGCTGAATCCAGTGAGAGTTAGATACCAGATCAGGCACAGCTTAATGCATTTTCTGTGACCCTCTTGATGTCATAGTCTTCCACCCCCTCAATTGTTTGTCCCTCTTCAGCCAACATCATGGTACTTTCTCCCAGAGGGGCCACCCACAATCCTGCCATCACAACATACTGAGTCAGCTTGGATGTGCAAAGCACCAGCCCCTGGGGCTGTTCAGAAGGTCTGAACTCTCCGCTTTGGCGCCAGGGCCAAATCAGCCACGAGCCCTGAATGGCAGGTTTCCCTATCACTCCTAGGTTGATAAAGACGTAAGGAGCATGAGATCTAGTTTCCTGAACAACTGCCAAGGCGACCAGAAAATACAACTCTGAAATACCCGGAGTTAATTCCCTGATAGGCAAGGTTCACCAAATGGAAAACAAGATGGGAGGATAAATTTCTTCTCCTTTCTCCCTTCCATAGAGTTCTTCCATGGAGTTCATAGAGTTTATCCACATAGCCCATCCAAGAGTCATAAACGGCCAAGCAGGTGCGTGTGCCGAGTGATAGGTGTATCTCACGGTTTGGTATAAAGCAGGGGGCAGTGCAATAACACATTACTTTACATTGCTTTGCATCCCTCACTGTCTAACTCCCTTTTTCCTTCAGTCTCACTGCCCTGGGATTGCACTTTCCAAATAAAGCATCAGCACTTCATCCTTGCTCCAGGTTCTCTTCTCTTGGGAACTAAGGCTAAGACATACATTTGTGGACAATCTATTCACAAAAGCAAAGACAAGATGGATTCAGAGCTCTTCCTAATCTTTGAGAGCTGTGTAACATTCTCATGGAAAAAAATAGCACTATCAAAAACTCTCACAGTGCCTCATAAATAGTAGCCACTCAATCAGTGCTGGTTACGTGAATCATACAATCAGATTTGAATAAAAGAAAAGGGTATAATAAGTCACTAGTACCCTATGAGAAGATGCATTCAACTGTTCAGAAACATAGCCAACACTAACAGAGATTTCACAGTATGAATGGAGAAGGAGGGTCAGATGTAAGAGTTACTATTTTAAAAACATCATACAAACAAACAGAAAACCCAGTTGTGGTATTTGGTAACACACAGGACCCTTTAAATTCTTTAGAATTTCTTTTCATATCACTTTTACTTTTGGTCTTCTTTTTGCTGCCCCCATCTGAAGACATTGCCTAAATTCCGACTCTAACCTTTATAGTACTGTCTTCTTTGCCCTCTTCCCATTCTCTCTACATTCTCTCAGTGATCTTAACCACTCATGTGACATTGTGTTGTATAATTTGTATCCAAATAACTCTCACTGTACTATATGTGACTAAGACGTCTCCCAAATTTCTTCTGTATATTTTCTTTAACTATTTAAATATTTCATCCGGAATGTTCCACTGAGTCTTCTCATTTTATGCATCAAAAACTGAACTCATCAGTAGCACCAGATAGTTCTTTTCCTTACCTCCTTTATGACAATGATATTTTCTCTCTAAATGTCCCCATCTCAGCTGAGGAGCAAAGGTGTTACCAGATATTGACTGAACTTACGAGTTGTTTCATTTCTGCCAATTTCATATGAGAACCTACTACCTATTCCAGGAGACCTTTCCTCAGCTCCTGGACACTTTTCTTGGCCATCTGGACACCAGTCAGCAGACCCTGGCCTTTTAGCGCCTGATTGCATGTCAGGTGTCCAAACCAAGCCCTTTGGACCCTTTTACCAACTAATTTCACTCACTAGGTTCTCCAAAATGCTATCCATTTCACGGTGTAAAGAGCAAAGCTTTTACTTACTTAAATTCTCACAGAAATATATTAAGTAGATGAAGAGAGAGGATGCAGAAAGACAGGAATATTTCCAAATGCCTGAAAACTTTGAAAAATAAAAATGGAATGAAGCATATGGAAAGGTATAGGTGCAGTATGCTGATATGAGAGCAAAAACCCAGATAAAAGGACATTGATTTGTTTCAAAAAGCTGAAAGCCTGGATTCTTCTCTACCCCTTCTACTTCTCTTTCCAGGAATCAACAATAAATGCTTATCCACCTCTTTTCCATAACAGTCTTCAGTCAGTCGCTAAACCTTCCTTTGGCTTTGTTCCCAAAAGTTGCTAACTTTTCCTGACTCTGAAAGAAACTCCAAGGAAGACAACTTTAACTCAAGATATCCTTGGTTCATTTTTTAAAAAATATGCAACCATAGTCTTTAAAAGAGAGAAACTCAGTCAATGTGCAACATCAAGCACAACCACCACCACCATAGCACTTATTCAAAGTTCAGGCTCTGGGTCCATTTGAATTTTGTAATTGATTGAAGAATGTTGGGCAATTAACTTCCTTGTGACTCCACTTGCTCGCAAAGATAATAATAGCACCTACCTAATTGGGTTTTTAAAAACGATTAAATGAGAGAATATACTTAAAGTGTTTAAAAATCAACTGGAATAATTGCTCGAGAAATATGAGCTATTAATTACTGTCGTAATTCTGTCTCAGAACAACTCTGTGCCAGCTGGAGGACCCTAACTTATGCGTTTTGGTATTATCCATGTTGTTTGGCTGTAGGAAGCTGTTAAATATTTGTCAGATGAGTGAATTGAGGTTTTCAAATACCAGTGATTAAAGATGATTCTGAAGTTTTCCACTTGGATCACCAGTCTAGGTGAATTAGGTAAAAGAGAGGATTATAGTCATCTTGAATGTGTTGCTAGCAGGACATTCAATTTGGGAAACTTTTTAACCATTGTTAAATATCCAAACAAATGAGTATAAATGAGCTCATTTTTTAAAGCACTTAATATTTGCATTAAATATAATTCTATTAAACATTTAATATTTACTGAGTGTTAACTGTCAAGCCAGGCGTTATGTTAGACCCTCGTAAGGCAAAGATGAGCCGGTTAAAATCCCTGCCTTCAGGAAACTTAAAGTCTTTGTGTTATACAGGTCAGGGATAAGGAAGCAGCTGAGCCTGAGGAAAAGGATGCTGCGCCACAGAATAAGTAGTTAGAGGAAAAGGTCCAGTATGAGGCGTATTTCCCAAAGATGCTTCATCAGCTATTGCCTGTGGCACAGTTCTGCTTTTTTTAAGTGACATTCACAAATTCATAATATGTGTGACATGTTAGAATGTCGAAAGATTAAGAAGCTTCAGCTTTCCTTCTTACAATAATTTAAGAATAAAAGCAGACAGTCTCAGGTCTTCCACAAGGATCATATATGTCCATCATTTCCCAGAAAAACTGACTGCCTGAGTTACTAAACAAGTCAGGCAGAATTTAAACACCTCTCCCAATATCTTCTTTCCTCTGAGGACTTCAGGTGGTCACTATGTCAGCCAGGCACTGCCACCACTTCAAACAGTTTTCCTCCTTTATTGAGAGGTCACCCACAGAGACCTGGGCAGGCGAAGGCAGAGTTCACCTTTGCTTTCTTCCTCGGCTGTGTCACGTACCTGTGCAAGTGGAATCCCCAGTTAGACTGATCCCTGAGGCCAAGAAGTTCTATTAAACTGCAGCAAGAATTGGTCAGCTGTTTGCTCCTGGGAAAATCCTACTGCTGTGACTAATAAGTATTTCAAAAGAAATAAATGAGCATGTCATTCATCCTATGATTACAGGATGAGCTGTTAGGGAGTTGCTGGCCAGCAGACCCTTTACGTAACCCCCAGTTACTGAGTTCTCTCCCTAAGTAGCGCAAATTGTCCCATGACAGGATTAAATCCTTTTCCCACCACTACCATGGCGAATCTGGTGGAGCCTCACAGCAAACAGCGAGATGAAAGGAAGGTTGGCTACACTAACGGGAAAGGAAAGGTGGTATTTTTGCTACTCGAGTCAACAGGGAAATTAGTTATGAGGTGTTTTGTTCTACTTATGTAACATATAATTATATTTAAAATATTCGAGGGCAACCCATGTAATGACCATTATTCCCAAAATGTGAATTACATATTTGAGGACACATTGTGGCAGTTTCTCTGTAAAATGGGATATACAATCTTTGCTTACCATCACCATCAAACCTTCACATCATTGCTACCGTTTCAGAATAAAACAGAATATAAGAGTGTATAAGCATAGTATTAATGCTTTATCTTTACCTATATCTTTGACTTTCTATATCCTATCTCTTCTTCAAAGTCTAGATACCTACGACACCATCCCTAAAGCTTTTATTCTTCTTTTGACTCCCTTAGCATGTTTTCTATGCCTCTCTTGTGATATAGATCACATTTATCTTGAAGTCTAGATATTTGCGAACTTAATCTAACTTTCCCTAATGAATGAAAATAAAAATCTCTTTAAGATTAGATCTATGTTTAATTCACTCTGGCATAAATGCCTTCCTTATGTTAGGTGTGCAGTAAATATACTTCAACAAATAAAGAAAAAGGACAAGTTTAAGGATGGACAAACAGCTTATCATTTTTACTCTATTTCTCAAATGTATCTTAAAATAAGCCTCAGGGTTTTTTTGTTTACTGTTGTTCATATCTATGATTTTCTTCTGTTTTTTTTTAAATTTATATTCCATTAACTTTCCCTTATTTGAGCCAGAATGCCTAAGTATCATGTTGGAAGGAACCTACAGGAGCCAAGTACAAATAACATGATATTTCCCCTGATGTTTTTATAGACCCACCTTTTTGTCCACTGGACCTCGTTTCAGTGCTCCTGTTATTGGCTCGTTGTGTTGTACTCCAGTTCTGAAGACTGATGATAGAATTATCTTTGTCTCTCGTTGTACTGATGATTCCTTTGTACTTATTTATTCACCTTTCAGCCTTCAGCCCCTTTAGCTGTGACATAGCCAAAGCTCTGGACAAGAGGTGTTCCTTCAGAAGGCCCTGGCTGAGGGGGGTCGAAGCTTGCTGAGACACCTGTGTGAACAGAAAGGAATTGAACATACATATGAAGACTGTTTGATTTGTATTATTCCTGCCAAATGTAAACAGTGATTTGCAAAATATCTACATTTTCTCTTTAATTTATACTTTGCCTACTTTCAGAAAAGAATACATTTAAAATAAAAGAATATTAACACATACAGAAAAGCAATTTACTTTTCTGCTCCGTATCTATGCTAATTCAGTCAGTCAGACTGATCTGTAAGACTGGTTTTGATTCTCAAATAAAAAAGAGACTATGCTGGCTTATGTAATTATCAGATTAAATGAAACCTATTTTCCCAGTTAGATAAACTTTTATTCTATTTCTGGATTCAAATAGGATTATGAATCTTCATGTGAGGGACACTGATCAACAACATATTTAGTAGAGATTTTATAGAAGATGCAAAAAATTCTTCATTAAAATTTTTATAAACATGGAAGTCAATGATATTATGCCAGCACTTAACCAAATGAAGACAATCTGTAAGGAACTAACAACTATATATATATATATATATCTTACATTTCTGGGGCTCAAATTCATACAGATATAGATGGAAAATCCATAAGGACAAATGATTAGTACATCTCAGATTAAATCTGGCATTGAAAATCGTGTCAACTCAAAATTGTTTAGTCAGCAAAAATACTCTTCACACATGAGAATGAAATAAAAATATTTTCAGATAAATAAAAGTTGGGTTAAGTTTACTGTGCTGTAAGATGGACAGAAGGAAATTCTTCTGGCTATATGGAAATGTGAACAAATGGAAAGTCAGATGTACAGGAAAGAATAAAAATCATCAAAAATGGTAGCTATGTATAAATATAAAAGATTTTCTTTTTCCTTTTCTTAATTTCTTTAAAAGTTATTTGAATATTTAAAACAAAAATAACATTTTATGCTGAAGCTTATAATGCATGTATTAATAAATTATGTGACAAAAGTGCAAAAAGGATAAATAGGGCTAAGTCCAACTATATTCTTAAGGTGTTTATATTTTATAAAAAAGATAAATATTAACTCTAGTCAGATTGTAACACACTGCAATCTCTAGAGTAATGACTGAAAAATAAAAGAGCCAATAAGCCAATAGGGAAGATAAAATGAAATACTGAAAATACTCAATTGATACAGAAAGGGGAAAGAAAAGAGATACAAAGGAACAATTAAAAGATAAGAGAAGTGATAAATAAATAGCAAGATGGTAGGCCTAAGTAAAATCCTATTAAAAATTAGATAGAAATGGGCTAAATGCTGCAATTAAAAGAAAGATATAGTCAGACTAGTTATAAAAGGAAGCTTTATTTATGTTTGGTGCTGTTATAAAGACAAAGATGAGTTGAAAAGAAAAGCAAAGTGAAACACATGTTATGCAAATGTAAGCATAGAAAAGCTAGTGTGGCTGTGTTAATATTAGATAAATTAGGCTTCAGAACAAGAGACATTACCAGAATAGGAGCGACTGTTCATAAGAGAAATGGGAAATTCATTACACAGATATAAAAACTATAATGCCAAAACATAAGAAGCAAAAGCTGGCGGATCAAAAGATACAATTAGATGAATCAAAAATTATAATTGAGATTTTTAATATCCACTATCATAATTGACAGAACAAGTAGACAAAAAAACCCAGTAAAAATACAGAAGATTTGAACACCATGATCAACCATGGTAAGTTAATCAAGATTTATCTGATATTACCCCAAAAATCTATAGCATACACTTGATTTCAAATGCACATGGGATATTTGTTAAGACAAATGTTATCCTAGGACATAAAATAAGTCTTCAATAAATTTTGAAAAGTTTGAATTTTACAGAATAATTTCTCTGACCATAATGAAATTAGAAATCAATAAGACTAAGATATCAGGAAACCTCCAAATGACTAGAAATTTAGCAGCATACTTCTAAGTAACATATGGTTCACAAAGAAAGGAAAAATTGGAAAATATTTCAACTGAATGTTAGTAAAAAAGAATCTTGACGTTTTTGAGATGCATATAAAGCAGACCATGGAGGGACATTTACATCTTTAAATGCTTGTATTAGCAAGAAGAGAGAACTAAAATCAATGATATTCGCAACAAGACAAAAATCTTAAAAAAATAAAGAAAAAAATTATGCTGAGCCAAAAAAGCCAAACACAAATGAATGCACACTCATTGACTGTATTTACATAAAGTTCAAAACTAGTCAAAACTTTAACAAAATTAAAACAAAGGTTGCCTATAGGGGATAGGAATGACTGAAAGAGGGCCTGAAGGAACTTGCAGGCATAAGGAGATGTCCTATGTCTTGATGAAGGTCTTTGTTATTTAGGCTTGTAGTATTTGTGAAAGCTCGTTGAGTTGTATCCTTAAAGTCTGAGCACTGAACTGTGAATTTTGCAAAGAAAAGAAAAAAGTAGCCAAGATGAAAACAACCCTGAACTCCAAAAGAAATTTATCACACTCTTCCAATCGACACATAACGTTTCCACCTCAATTCAAAATGTTCCATCTATAACCAAATAATCTCAGTCGACTTTTAATTTTAAAGCTTTCAATCTCTAGCTAATTTCAGTGATTTGACAGTGACAAAGGGAGAAAGTTTTCTTACAAAATTCTTGAAGCAACTAGGACCTACCTCTCAAAAAGTTCTTCCCAGTGATTTTTTTCCTATAGTTTGTTAACCATAAAATAACTTGATTTTGGCACCTGTCAGTTAACTGATTTTAAATAGGTCAGTATCAGAACACACTCACCATACTCCCCAATAATGGCGTAAGCGGTCTGCAGGAAGTGATTACATAGTTTTGCCCATTTGAACAGTGGAGAATGTCAGCCAAACAATCATTTGATTTTTGGCCTGCATGATGTTGAGCAGTTTGTTAGAGCAGTAATTTAAACAGAAATTTCTATTGTTTTTTGGAACCCATTCAGGATTCAATGATATGATAACATCAGCTAAAGTAAGATGCTTATATTCCTAATTTCTGGGTCATGTATATATACAGTATGTTTAAAAGCCAAATCAACATTTTGATCTCGAAAATAAAATATTAAGATGACTGATTTATACCACTTGGAATACAAATTTATTCTGTCAACATACTTAAATTAATGAAACATTTTAATCATGCTCATGTATTTTCTTTCTTCAGGGGCATGAATTAAGTGCAACATTTACATACTGAATAACAAAACAATGTCTTGAAGTCTTATTGTTCAATGAACACAACACCAATGAAAATAACAAAAGGAATGTTGCCTGAATGGCATTAGGCTGTTTATTTTTTTTTAACTGTTTCTGAAGCAATTGTGAAAAATAAACTAGGGTTCAAATAAGGCCAAGGACCTAGGTGGTCTTACTTTTAGTAAGATCACAATGCTTTTAACAGCATATTCTTTCCTCTCACACGGTGGCAATAACTACCTCTGATATTTTAAAGTATACATTATGTGTTTATATCTTAGAGTGTTTCTCATTTTCCAAGTAAAGTAGTCATCTTGGGCTTGACCTTGGAGCCTTTACTCTAAAAATGTTCCCCAGAAGCCCTTAATGACTTCAATAAGAGCTTATAGAATTGGGCTCCACAAGGAGTATTTCCATCTTTGTGCTGAGCTCGAGAAGAGCTTAGTTATGAAACTGAATGAGATGTGTGTGAAACAGCAGACTGATGGTAGGTCCTCCCCATATCAAAAGTTGCATTTACTTTAAGATTATTTTGACCCATAAATCTATATTTTGCTTACATGTAGTAGCAGTAGGCGTATACTGAATATCTAGTAAGTAACTAAGCTGTAACACATCAAAACTTCAAGTCAGCCCAAAGCATTGAAACACTACTGGATTTGAATGAGCTGAAAAGAAGAAATTCTATATGTTCAACCTCAAATAAGATATGCTAACACTCCAAATCCAGCCTTTATATTATTTTTAAATGGTCAAAATTTGATCATATTTTAGATACTATAGGGAAGGAAAAATTTTCCTTCTACCCTTCTCGGTTCTTTGCCTGGCCTAATAATCAAATTGACAAAAGACAGATTAACAAGTTTAATTATATATGTATGGGGACCCCATAAGAATATCAGACTCACAGGCAGTTAGGCAGTGAAGGCTTATGTGCCATCCTGAGCTAAGGAGAAGGGTGTAGGGGTCTGGGACTTCAAAGGGGAGGAAGACAATTTACAGGAAGATGGGAAGAGCAAATATTTGGTAAACAAATGTTTGCCATGCCGCGCAGTGACAGTGGGAAACAGACAGGACTTTGAACGAGCGGGCCTTGCTAAGTTCCCTTCAGTCTACGAATATGAGACCAGTCTAAGAATATGAGATCAGCTCATATTCTTTATAGTTGTTTTGGGTGGTAGCTCCCTTCCTGGAACTGGCCCTGAATCTAAAATTTTTTAGGCAGTTAAGGGGGAGATAAAAAGAAAAACTTACTGAGTCTTCTGTTTCTTAAAAATAATCAGCCTAAAATAATCCTCATGCCAAAGAGACCCATTTTGGAGTGGAAAATGTTGCTTCCCTATAATATGTTTTACCCTTGGCTAAAACCTTTTGCGAAAACTGATGTCCCTCATTCGTTCACCTAATCCACATTCATTTTTCTGAGTTTCTTTCGTATACCAGGAACTGTTCTAGGTGCAATGAATATAATGAGGAATAAGATAGGCAAAGTCCCTGTCACCATGGGATTTTTATCCTCGTAGGGCTAAAAAGCAGTAAATATATAATAAAATTCAGGGAATTAAGTCCTTTTTTTTGGCTTGAGGAAGATTGTCCCTGAGCTAACATCAGTGCCAATCTTCCTCTCTTTTTATGTGGGACGTTGCCACAGCATGGCTTGATGAGCGATGCGTAGGTCCATGACCGGGATCCAAACCCAAGAACCCCAGGCCACCGAAGCAGGATGCACGAACTTAACCACTGTACCACTGGGCTAGCTCATGAAGTCATTTTTTATAAGGTACTTATGGAGAGATGTAGGTAAAACATTCTAGGAAGAGAAAAAAGTGCAAGTATCCTGAGATGAAACAAGTTTGGTATATTAGAGGAGTGGAAATAAATCAGAGTGGCTGGAGTGGAGTGGACAAGGAGGAGAGCATAGGGGATGTGATCAGAGAGGGAAGGCAGTGAACAGATCACGAATGGTTTTACAGGTTTTGGTGAAGAATATGGCTCTAATTTTAAATAAGATAGATGGTGAGTGGAGCATGTTAAGCAGGCGAGTGTGATGGCTTGATCATTCTGAATGCTGTGTAAAGAAATGACTCTAAGGGGCAAGAGTGAAAGGAGAAATGCCAATTAAAAGTTCTGTCAGTGTAGAAAATTAAAAATGATTCAAGCTATTTTAAGCATGAATGAATTTGATGCAGAGAAGTTTGAGCTTACAAATTCCTTGGAGTAATTAGAGAAGTGAGCTATAGTCTGGCTTCTGCAATGCAGAAATCAGAAAGCTGGAATCAAGATGTCATTTGTCATCATTCATCATGCCACAGATACCTTTCAGTACCCAAGAAGCTGGAGGATAGATCCTAGAATGCTGCCACGGAAAAAAATAATTTCCACAATTTTGCTAGTGAGCAAGGAAAAATAAAGCAAAAGATTGCAGGAGGGAGCCTCTACCTTACTTCTGCCTATCATATTGTGAGCAGGCACATTTAATTGCAAAAACAAATTCATATTTAAGAAGCCTACCTTCAAAGGAGTCTTGAAAATGTAGTTTTTATTTTCCTGTCCTTCCAGGACAGAAAAGTATTAAAGAATAAGAGTAGGATGAAGATGGAGAAAGCCTGTGAATGTTACACTACTCTAAGAGAGAGGATGATGGTTTGAACTAAAGTGAGAACAGTGCACATGGTGAGAAGTAGCCAAAATCTAGACAAATTTCAAGATAGAGCTAAAGGAACTTGCTAAAGGATTGGATGTGGGTGTAATGAAAAAAGTGGAGTCACAATGACTCCTAATTTTTGGTTTCATCAACTAGATGAATGGTGGCCATTTCCTGATGGATGAGGTAAAGATGATGAGAGGAAGAAGGAAATCAAGTGTTCTATCCTGGCTCTTTAAGGTTGAAATATCGGTAATTAGATATTATAGTTGAATAAATCTGGAGATGAGGGAGAAATGTGCTTGGGTGTCACGGGCATATGAATGACCTTTACCGTCATGTCGGGGTGAAATTACCTTTAAAGTGTGAAAAAAGAAGGAAGCTACAAGCAAATTTCTATAGCACTCCAACATTGAGACAGCAGGAAGGGAAGTTGGTAGAGCAAAGGAAACTGAGCAGGTATAGTGAATGGAGAAAGGCAAACCCAAGGGAATGCAGTGTCGAAGAAGTCAAGAGAAGACATTGTTTCAAGAAAGAGGGGCTGGTCAAATAAGTCAAGGAATGTGAGCACGGAGAAGTGGAAGGATCTCCATTCCAGTCACTAATTTATCTAGTGTGGAAGAGAAGAGTTGTTGGGATATTGGCGTTTTATTCAAGCCAGGCTGAATTTTAATCATGGAACACGACCAAGAGATTTTAGAACAGATCACGAAGGGGTGGAAAAGGAGATTGACAGACAGAACAGAGATGAAAACAGTGATTGGAAAAGAGAAATGCCAGGCATATCCACCGTACTCCTTAGTTGATAGCAATAAATCTGTTTCAAAAGAATTGGCGTTTTTGACAATAAGAAAGCATGGCGGGTATGTTATGAAGGCTGTGATTATGTTCATTCAATCATTCGTTAAATATTTATTGAAAACTTACTAAGTACCAGGCATTGGGGAAACTTAAAAGTTACATATAAAGATTACTAGACAACAAACTGTTCTGAAGATAAAATAAAGCCATATAATAGTGGCCTGTATTTTTTTTAGAATTGTTTATATATTCTACTTCGAAGGAATATTTCCAAAGAAATGCTTGATTGATGAATAATAATAAATATTAGCATAACATATAGTTTGTGATATAATCTCATGTAATCCTCATAATACTAAGTTTTTCTTAACATTTTATTTTTTTAAGAGCAGTCTAAAGTTCACAGCAAAATTTATGGAAAGGTACAGAGATTTCCCATATATCTGCAGCTCCACACATGCATAGCCTCCCTCATTATCAAAAATCTCCACCAGAGTGGTACATTTGTTATAGCTGATGAACCTACATGGACACATCATAATTACCCAAAGTTCATAATTTACATTAGTGTTCACTCTTGGTGGTGTACTTTCTGTGGGTTTGGACAAATGTATAATGATATATATCCATCATTATATATCATACAGAGTATTTCACTGCTTGTAAATCCTCTATGCTCTGCCTATTCCTCCCTCCCCCAACCCTTAACTCCTGGTAATTAGTGATCTTTTTACTATCCCCAAAGATATGACTTTTCTAGAAAGTCATATAGTTGGAATCATACAGTATATAGCATTTTCAGATTAATTCTGTCCCATAGTTTTACGCCTTTCAGGTTCCTCCATGTCTTTTCATGGCTTAATAACTCATTTCTTTTTAGTATTGAATAATATTCCATTGTCTGGATATGGTACTGTTTATTTATCCATTCGCCTAATGAAGTGCATTTTAGTTGCTTCCAAGCTTTGGCAATTATGAATAGAGGTACTATAAACATCTGTGTGCAGGTTTTTGTGTGAACATAAGCTTTCAACTCCTTTGGGTAAATACCAAGGAGTGTGATTGCTGGATCATATAGTGAAAGTCTGATTAGTTTATAAGAAACTGCCTTATTGTCGCCCAAAATGGCTGTACCATTTTGCATTCCTACCAGCAGTGAATGAGGGTTTCTGTTGCTCCACATTCTCATCAGCATTTAGTGTTGTCAGTATTCAGTGTTTTGGCCATTCTGATAGGGGTGTAGTGGTATCTCATTGCTGTTTTAATTGGCATTTCTCTGATGAAATATGATGTGGAGCATCTTTTCATATGCCTATTTATATCTGTATATCTTCTTTAATGAGGTATCTGTTAAGGTCTCAGCCCATTTTTAAATTGAGTTGTTTGTTTTCTTATTAAGTTTTAAGAGTTCTTTGTATATCTTGGATAACATTTTTTTATCCAATGTGTCTTTTGCAAATATTTTCTTCCAATCTGTGGCTTATCTTCTCACTCTCTTAACACTGTCTTTCACAGAGAAGAAGTTTTTAATTTTAATTAAGTCCATCTTGTCAGGTATTTTCTTCATGGATCTTGCCATTGGTGTTATATCAAGAGGTCATCTCCATGCCCGGGGTCATCTAGATTTTACTCTGTGGTATCTTCTAGGAGTTTTACAGTTTTGCATTTTACATTTAGATCTATAATCCATTTTAAGTTAGTTTTTTGAAGAGTGTAAGGTCTGTGTCTAAATTCATCTTTTTTATGTGGATGTCCAGTAGTTACAGCATGATTTGTTGGGAAGACTATGTTTGCTCTATTTTATTGCCTTTTCTCCTTTGTCAAAGATCAGTTGACTATGGTGGTTATTTCAGGACTGTATCTTCTCTTCTGATCTATTTATGTATTCTTTCGCCAAAACCACACTATCTTGATGCCTGTAGCTTTTTGGTAAGCCTTGAAGTTGGATGGTGTCAGTTCTCCAACTTTATTCTTCTCCTTCAAAATCATGTTGGCTAGTCTAGGTCTTTTTTCTCTCCATATAAACTATGATATCAGTATAATAACTTGCCGGGATTCTGATTGGGATTGTATTGAATGTATAGATCAATTTGGAAAGAACTGATATCTTGACAATATTGGTTATTCCTATCTATGAACATGGAATAACTCTCCATTTATTTAGTTGTTTGATGTCATTCATCAAAGTTTATAGTTTTCCTCATATAGATCTTATACAATTTTGTTAGACTTATACCTAAGTATTTCATATTTTGGGGTAGTTATGTAAATGTTACTGTGTTTTCTTTTTGTGTTTTTTTTAGGAAGATTAGCCCTGGATTAGCATCTGCTGCCAATCCTCCTCTTTTTGCTGAGGAAGACTGGCCCTGAGCTAACATCTGTGCCCATCTTCCTCTGCTTTATATGTGGGACGCCTGCCACAGCATGGCTTGACAAATGGTGCATAGGTCCACACCTGGGATCTGAGCTGGCAAACCCCAGGCCACCAAAACGGAATGTGTGAACTTAACTGCTGCACCACCAGGCTGGCTCCAACGTTACTGTGTTTTTAATTTCAAATTCCACTTGTTTTTTGCTGGTATATAGGGAAGCAACTGAATTTCCTATATTAACTTTGAATCCTGCAACTTTTCTATAATCACATATTAATCCCATGAGTTTTTTTGTTGATTCTTTCAGATTTTCTACATAGATGGTCATGTCATCTTTGAACAAAAGCAATCATACGTCTTCCTTCATAATCTATATCTCTTGCATTTTCTTTTCTTGTCTTATTTCATTAGCTGGAACTTCTGGTACAATGTTGAAAAGCAGTGGTGAGAGATGACATGCTTGCCTTGTTTCTTATGTTAGTAGGAAAGCTTCTAGTTTCTAAGTATTAAGCATGATGTTAGCTAAAAGTTTTTTGTGGATATTCTTTGCCAAGTTTGGAAAGTTCCCTTCTATTCCTAGTTCACTGAAAGGTTTTGTCATGAATGAATGTTGAATTTTTTAAAATGTTTTTTCTGCATCTATTCATATGGTCACGTAATTTTTCTTCTTTCTCTGTTAATGTGATGGATTACATGAATTGGTTTTTGAAAGTTGAGCCAGTCTTGTATATCTGGGTTAAATCCTACTTAGTCTTGGTATATAATTATTTTTATACATTATTGGACTCAATTTTCTAATATTTTGTTGTTAATTTTGCATCAATGTTCATAAGAAATATTAGTCTATAGTGTTCTTGTAATGTCTTTTTCTGGTTTTTGTGTTAGAGTAATGCTAGACTGACAGAATGAGTTTGGAAGTTTTCCCTTGGCATCTTCCCTCTGAAGGAGATTGTAGAAAATTGGTGTAATTTTTTCCTTAAATGTTTTGTATAATCACCAGTGAACCCACATGGGCCTAGTGCTTTCTGTTTTGGAAGGTTTTTAATGGTTTATTCAATTTTTAAAATAGATATAGGCCTACTAAGACTACCTATTTTTCCTTGTGTTAGTTCAGCAAATTGTATCTTTCAAGGAATTGGTCCCTTTTAATCTAGTTTATAAAATTTGTGAGTATAGACTTGTTCACAATATTCTTTTATTATCCTTTTAGTGCCCATAGGATCTGTAGTGATGTCCTCTCTTTCATTTCTGTAATTAGTAACTTGTGTCCTCTCTTTTTCTTACTTAACTTGGCTACAGGCTTATCAATTTTGTTGATCTTTTCAGAGAACCAGTCTTTTGTTTTGTTGATTTTTTTCTATTGATTTTCTGTATTCAACTTCATTGATTTCTGCTCTAATTCTTATTATTTGTTTTATTCTGCTTATTTTGGATTTAATTTTATCTTCTTTTTCTAGTTTCCTAAGGTGGAAAGTTAGATTATTAATTCTACATTTTTCTTCTTTTCTAATACAGGCACTCAATGCTATGAATTTTCCTCCAAGCATTGCTTTTGTTGCATCCTACAAATTGTGAAGAGTTTTACTTTCATTTTCATTTAGTTAAAAATATTTTCAATTTCTTTTGAATTTTCTTGTTTAATCCACATGTTATTTAGGGGATATTGTTTAGTCTCCTTTTATTTTGGGATTTTCCAGTGATCTTTTTGTTGTTGATTTCTAGTATAATGTCATTGTTGTCTGAGAGCAGATGTTATTTGATTTCTATTCTTTTAAATTTGTTAAGATGTGTTTTATGGCCCAGAATGTGGTCTACTGATGAATGTTCCATGTGAGCTTGAAAGCAGAGAGTATTCTCCTGGGGTTGAATGAAGTAGTCTAGAGATGTCAATTACATCCAGTTAATTGATGGTTCTGTTGAATTCAGCTACGTCCTTCACTTATTTTTTGCCTGCTGGATCTGTGCATGTCTTATAGAGGATGTTGAAGCCTCCAGCTATGATAGTGGATTCATCTATTTCTCCTTGTAGTTTTATCCTTTTTTGCCTCACATAGCTTGATGCTCTGTTGTTAGGGTCACACACATTAAGGACTGTTATGCATTCCTGGAGAATTGACCATTTACCATTATGTAATGCCCTTCTTTTCCCAGGTAATTTTGAAGTTAGCAAGCTTTGAAGTCTGCCCTGTCCGAAATTAATGTAGCTACTCCTGCTTTCTTTTGATTAATGTCAGCATGGTATACTTTTCTCTAGCCACTTACTCTTAATTCAAATGTGTCATATTTAAAATGGATTTCTTATGGGCAACATATAGTTGAGTCTTGTGTGTGTGTGTGTGGTTTTTTTTGAGGAAGATTAGCCCTGAGCTAACTGCTGTCAAGCCTCCTCTTTTTGCTGAGGAAGACTGGCTCTGAGCTAACATCCATGCCCATCTTCCTCTACATTATATGTGGGACACCTACCACAGTTTGCCAAGTGGTGTCATGTGTGCACTGGGGATCCGAACCAGCGAAACCTGGGCCGCTGAAGCAGAACATGTGCACTTAACCGCTGCACCACCGGGCCAGCCCCTGAGTCTTGTGTTTTGATTCACTCTGAAAATTTATCTTTTAATGGGTGCATTTAGACCTTTGATATTCAAAGTGATTTTTTATATAGTTGGATTAATATCTACCATATTTGTTATTGTTTTCTCTTTTTTGGCTCCTATTTTTGTCTTTCACCCTCTTTTTTCCTTTTGAATTTTTTTTTTTAGGGAAAGATTTGGTCTGAGCTAACATCTATTGCCAATCTTCCTTTTTTTCTTTCCCCTCCCCAAAGCCCCAGTGCATGGTTGTATATTCTACTTGTAAGTCCTTCCAGTTCTTCTATGTGAGATGCCAGCACAGCATGGCAACTGATAGATGAGTGATGTGGTTCTGTGATCAAGAAATGAACCCTGGCCACTGAAGCAGTGGAAGTGCTGAACTTTAACCACTAGGCCATCAGGGCTGGCTCTTTCCTTTTGTGGTCTGAATTGAGCATGTTATATGCGTCCATTTCCTCTCCTTTCTTAGCATGTCAGTTAAATATGTTTATTTTTTTACTTTTTTAATTTGTTGTCCTGGAATTTGCAAAGATACAATTACAGGTAATCCAACACCACTTTAAAATAACACTATACCTCTCACAGGTAGTGTGAGTACCTTATAACAACAAAATAATCCAAATTCTTCCCTCCCGTCCCTTGTATCATTCCTGTCATTCATTTTACTTATATATAAGCATCCAAGAGCATATATATATATAATGTAAATAAGCATACATACTTGAATATATTGTTGCTATTATTATTTTGAACAAATTGTTATCTGTTAGGTCAACTAAGAATAAGAAAAATAAAAGTTTTTATTTTACCTTCACTTTTTCCTTCTTTGATGTTCTTCCTTTCTTTATGTAGATCATGTTTCTGACCTATATTATTTTCCTTCTCTCTAAAGAACTTCCTTTAATATTTCCTCTAAGGTAGTTCTACTGGCAACAAATTCTCTCAACTTTTGTTTTGCGGAGAAAGTCTTTATATCTTCTTCACTTTCAAAGGATAATTTTGTAGGGACAGGATTCTAGGTAGAATTCAAGGCATACAATTCTCTCAGCACTTTAAATGTTTCACTCCACACTTTTCTTGTTTGCATGGTTTCTGAGAAGTGGGATATAATTCTTATCTTTGTTCCTCTTACAGATAAGGTGTTTTTCCCCTCTGGCTCCTTTCAGGATTTTTTCTTTATCTTTGATTTTTTGTAGCTTGAAAATGTTATGCATAGGTGTATTTTTTTTTTGGCATTTATCCTACTTAGTATTCTCTTAGCTGAATTTGGGGGACATTCTCAGTCATTATTGAGTTAAATATCCTTTCTTCTGTTCCTTTCTCTGTTTCTTCACCTTTTGGTGTCTCATTACACATGCTACACCTTCGCAGTCCTCCCACAGTCCTTGAATATTCTGTTCTGCTGTTTTTCAGTCTTTGTTCTCTTTTCTTTTCAGTTTTGGAGGTGTATATTGAGATATCTTCAAGCTCAGAGATTCTTTCCTCAACTGTTTCCAATATACTAATAAGCCCATCAAAAGCATTCTTCACTTCTGTTAAAGTGTTTGATCTCCAGCATTTCTTTTCAGCTCTTAGTATTCCCATGTCTCTGCTTACATGGCCCATCTGTTCTTGCACGCTGTCCACTTTATCCATAGAGTCCTTTGTGTATTATTAATAGTTTTTTAAAATTCCTGGTTTGTGCCAGCCCTGGTTGCTTAGTGGTTAAGTTCAGCATGCTGCACTTTGTCAGCCTGGGTTCAGTTCCTGGGCACAGACCTATACCACTCATCTGTCTGTGGCCATGCTTTGGTGGTGGCTTACATACAAAAATAGGAAGATTGGCAACAGATGTCAGCTGAGGGCAAATCTTCCTCAGCAAAAAAAAAAAAAAAAAAAAAAAATCCTGTTTGATAATTCCAATAGCCCTGTTGAGTTGGTTCTGAAGTTTACTCTATTTTCGCAAGTTGTGTTTTTTGCCTGTAGTATGCCTTGTAATTTTTTCTTGATAGCCAGGCGTGATATATCAGAGAAAAGAAACTTCTGTAAATAGGCCTTTAAAAATGTAGTGGTGAGGTGTGGGAAGAAGGGTTCTATAGTCCAATGATTTGGTCTCAGTCTTTTAATGAACTGTCTGTCTGGACTGTGAACTTTACAAGTGTTTGTCACTTTTTTCTTCTCCCTAGTTTGGAGACGATGACTAGAGTGGGCTGGAGTTGGGTATTTCCCTTCCCCCAGGTAAGTGAGGCTCTGATAATAACCCAGCTGGCTAGGCTCTGAATAACTAGTTTTTCCTGAGGGCAGGCCTTGTTAAGAACAGACTTTTCTGGTATATTTCAAAGTGATTTCTTTTCCTTTCCCCCAGCTGGAAGCATGAAGAGATTTTTCTCCACTATTCGCTGTGAGAACCTGGTTGAGATCTTGGTGGTAAATATCACAAAGTTGTGAGGGATCCTCCATGACTATGTCCCCCTGAAGCGTATAACTCTCAGACTTATCCATACTGAGCCTCCAGCAATTTGTCAATTACAGTTCAGGTTTTCCTACCCTCCACATGGCTTCCTGTGGAGGTTTCCACTCATGAGTCTCTGTGCTGATAAGCTGTGACTCCTATATTTACCTGTTCCTTGGTCTTGGGGGCAGCCTTTTACCTGTGTCCTCACTTCTCTAACAGATCTTAGAAAAGTTGATTTTTCAGTCTGTTCAGTTTTGTATTTGTTGTTAGGATGAGTGGTGACTTCTTAGCTCCCTACGTGTGGAACTGGAAACCACAACATAATATTAAATTTTTATTATCAATAATTTATGGATAAAGAAACACAGGTGAAGAAGTTTTTAAATTTGCCCAAAGTTACATAGCTACTAAATAATGAAGCAAGTATTAGGTTCTAGATCTTCTGACTCCAAAGCTTGACACCATTAATCTCTCTTCCTTATTCAGTCTGGCTATTGAGTGGAAGGTAGTAGATGTGTTATTGGCTCTTGGTTAACATCAGCCCTGATATTGGTTCCCCTGCAGTGAACCTAGCTGGTACAGGGTTAAAACTAAAAGCATGCATTCCCAGCTTCCCTGGGTCTTTAGCTACACTCATATGTAAATGTTTGTTTCTTTAACCTCTGACTCCCTGACCTTTATGACCAAATAGAAGTTACAAGTTGTTAAAGCCCAGAGGGCCTAAACCTGGGCTCCCACTAAAGTTGTAGCTAATCCCAGAATCTTGAAGTTCTTTTACAGGGAAACTAATGTGCAGAAAATATCAGGAACTGAAGCTTCCCAGGCCCAACTCCTTGGCTTCCTGATGTTGGACTCTACCTTCCACCATGGAGATAAACAGCCAAGGACACTCATCTGAGAAATCCTTTGTCTCCTCTACTGGAAGCAGCCCCAGACACAGGCCGATGGGAAACTGCTGACCAAGAAGTCCCAACCCCCCTACCCTACCTAAAACCATAAATAAAAATCCCTACCCATTTCTGAATGGGGAGCAAGCCATTTTGGGGACACTGGCCCTTGCTTTGCTCCCTCTTCCTGCCAAGGTAAAGCCTTTCCTTTTTAGTCCAAGACTCTGTTCTCATTATTTGGATTGGCATTGGGATCAGAGACAGAACTTTTGGTAACAGATGTGTGTGAGGTAGGAGTTGAGGAGAGACATATTTAGAATTATATTGTCCTTATACAGTCCCTGTTTAAACTACATTTACCTGAACTTAGTGTCTTCAGCCATTCTCCTGTCATGGAAAAAAATGGATATCATGAGAAATTTTGGTAAGAGAGTTTTGAAAAGACAGTCAAATGGTGAAAATCGAAGGAAAAAGGAGTGTGAAGGCTGTACATTAGAGCTGATTTGCTAGAAAATATTCTTGGCTGCTGTGGCAGCTCTTCAGGCTCATGGTGATTCCTGTGATTTTGCTTTCCATACATTCGGCAGCACCAATGCTTGGAAGCTGGACAAAATGGACCTCAAGTATTTTATATAACACTAAGATTTTCATGATCTCGGGGAAATAAGCTTAATAAATTAAGATACTAAATTAAAATAATGAGTTATTTCTTTAGAAAAGTGCCTGGATACTCACTAAGTATACAAAGTATATATACAAAGTAAGACTTTGAGTTTGTGACATCTATAGGAGTAGAACTCAGAGAACATGTAGAAGGCACAAGTTGTGTAGATAGTCTTTATTCTGGAGACTCAGCATAGGAGAGTTTTCTCTATTTCCATTGAAAACTGTGTTTTTGATATTACCTCTCAAAGCCCAGAGAACTGAGGCTGAACCAAAATAACTGCAATGATGCTTGATATGATAATAAGAACCTATGTAAGTGACTGCACAATCACATTTACTTGAACTCTACACAATCAATTGTAATGATACAAAAATAATAACAGTTTTGTAATATAGCATAATTGAAAGAACTAACAACCATTTAAGAAATACATTTTATGACCTTTATCATTTTCTAGTTACTTTAATAAAAATGTATAAGAACAAACTTTTATCTGTTATAAACTTCTCTTTGCCATTCAAAAAATCAGAAATATTTTAGTTATAGTTTAAAATAATTTATTTGAAAAAATTTCGACTTTTAAAACTCTGTGCTTCTCAAATAGTTTTGATCTGTATTCATTCACTTATGTATTTAACAAATAATTATGGAGCACCTATTATGTAGCAGATACTATGCTAGGTGCTATGGATAAAATGGTAGACAGATAAAGTCCTATAAATTACAGCCTACATTCCAGTTGGCATGTGATTGGAATTTTTTGAGATGTAGAATTTTTTTAAGGATACCTAGTATCTTTTTAAAACTTAGTCTTCCACGTATCACCAGACTGTGAAAAGAGATATATGCCCCATTAGTGCCTAAATTATCATGGTTCCAAACTATGACCTCATTGATCATAAAAAATGCAGTCCTTAACAGAATTAAATAGTTGAAAATTTTTTTCATGTCTTCAACTATGCTTAAACATGTCCACACAGTAATCCTGGCCATTGTCTATCAAAGACAGGTAGTCAAACTGGTCCTCTAGCAGCCCATCTCTAGACAATTCAATGGAAGAGCAGTTCATAGAGTGGACTTTAGTTCCAGTTACCATAATAGTCACCATATTTCTAAAAGCCAGTCCCTATTAAGTTATGGAACTAATTTATTGGGACTGCATCAAAAGGATAAAGATTCTTATTGCTGTTCTCCCACAATAAGTCAGAATGCTTCTTCTGTATTGTGTTCAGCTATTGCACATGTACCTGTGTATTACTCAAGGTTCTTAGTTGGAGACCACAAAATCTAGTCTAGATAGTTTATCAAAAATAAGTTAATTGAAATAGATAGAGTACAGTTATTGGAGGGGTTAAAGAAACAGGCATCAGGCTCAGCTTCCAGAAACTACTCCTCAAAACACACTATAAATCTAGTAAGGAGACTTTTGCCATTGAAAATCTCTAAACCACACCACTTCTGTTACGACCAGGAAGCTGCTTCTGCCATCTCCGGAAACTGTCTCACCAACCTGTACACCAGCAAAATGTGTGGACTGTGATCAGTGGCTTTCTTCATGTAGCTACTTTATGAAGAAAAGGCTTGCATGGGTTTGTCTGATTGAGAGGCTGTAAGTCTTATATCTGTACCCTTGCATCAAGGAAATTTGAGAACTGTAGCTTTTTTCCCCCACTGTTATTCTGGTAGATTTTTATTCTCCTTGGAAAGTAGAGTTCACTATGTGAAGAACTATCAAAATATGCAGAGGGAGTTTTGGACAATTTCAATTACAGATGCTGTGGTCTGTTTCTATAATTAGGCATAAGCAGTGAGGGGATGGAAGGGTAGGAAGAATGAATGTACTTCCCACAGCAAAGTCAACTGACTTTCAAACTATTACCACGTCTTAATGTCACCAAGTTCTTTCTCCCAAGACACACACATGCTGCCCAAGTTCCTGTGTTAGAATTGGGTCTTTTGTCCCTTGTCATACTGTTCTTGGCATCATCGCTATACACCAGTCTCCAGCCTTATTCTTGGTTTACCCCCAACTAGGTCAAACTCCTCATTTTTCACTTTCATGTTTTGTTCCATTTTGTTTTTCTTCAGAGACCCTTCTCCATTCATTCAACAAATATTTGTTGAGTTCTTAAGTAGTACCAGGCAAAATTCTAGCTGCCCGTCATACAGCAGTAAATAAAACAACGTCACCCTAAGGAATGTATACTCTAGTATGGGGAGAAGAATAATCAACAACTTAAATATCTATTTCATTGCATCAGCATAATAAAGAAAATTACAGAGTTAAGGGTTAGGCTGTGGTTGGATGCTATTTTATATAGATTTTTTTCTTATGGCGATTTAAATAGAGTCTTAAGTGAACTAAAGGAGTGGGCTGTGCCCATGTCAAGAGGAGAAGCGTAACAGGTCTGAACAACTGGTAAAATGGAGCGTCCATTTACTGAGATGGGAAAGACAGAGGATCAAGGCTGGGGGGATACCATGAGAACAGTTTTGAACATATTTTGTTTAGAAGGCCTATTAAAATCAAAGTGGAAATGTCAAGCAGGTATTACATATATAAATTTAAAGTTAAGAAAACAGCTTGACTATGTGTAAAGACTGAGGTTGGAGGAGATTATCTAAGGAATGAGCATATATAGAAACGAGAACAGAAGAAATATGAGAACTGAACTCCATGACACCCCAGTATTTAAAGGAGAATGTAGCAAATGAGACTCAGAATAAGGAGCTAGTAAGATAGAAGAAGCAAGAGTGAGTGGTATAACAGACCACTCCAGATGCCCCAGTCCATGGCCTTTGGGCCTTCCTGAGTTGACCCAAAGCTTCAGGTGCAGACTGTATCCAACAAGGACAACTTCCCGGACAGGTGCCACGTAGTTTCTCAGACAATTCCCAGTGGGTACCAGTTGTAGGTGAGGGGAATCCTGCTAATTATTACAATTTCTAGTGACATTTCTTTTTCCAATTTCACTTTCTCCAATTCCACAATGGTGCTTCTGTTTACCACCCAATAAACTAACTCTACCCAAATCTTTATTTTTTCAATAAGATCTTCTTTGTAAGAAATCCAAACCAAGATAATTTAAGATAAGATAATTAATTTAACCAAGATAACTTTACTATAACTGTTTTTTGTGAGTAATGGGGGAGATGTCTAATTAGAGGGGGTTTAAAGAGAGGAAGTGGAGACATTTATATTGACAATTGTTTCAAAGATTTTTGACCTCAAAAGGGAACAGAAGAGGGATGGTAGAGAGAAGGGGGAATGAGGCTGACAGAAGGTTTTTTCCTTGTTACTGATGGAATATATTGAGGCAAGTTTTATGATGATGAGTTATCTGGTAGCTAGAGAGTGCTAGATAGGAATGTGGGAGTACGTGAACTTTCTTTTCTGAGAGAAGTCTTCCGAGAGTGAGGAGTGGAGAAGAGATATTCAGAGAGAGGCCAAAGTAGGAAATAGTTTTCTAGAAGGATCAGAGTAAATAATTACCGAACTATGTAGAACCGCTAGCTGCTTGAAGTTAGTAGTCATAGATTTAAGATGCAATCAGTCGGGATGTTCATCTACTTTTCTTTAGCCAAGTTCAACTCTCTTAGGATAGGTATTGAGTGGGCAGAAACATGGATTTTAGAAACCTTGAATTTATTCTTAGGTGAACAGAAAGCTGGGAAGTTGAGAGTCTAGGCAAGTCACTGATTATAAAGTCTGACAATGGATCTGGGTGAGAAAAAGAGGGAAGACGTGGGTTGAAGAGCGATAATAAAAATCGACTGGATAGATCCCTTGTAGGACCCAATGAGATCAAAGAATGGTTTGAGTGCAATTCTAGAAGAGAACTTGCTGAAAAGATAGGAGGTGGTTCTCAGAGAATAGAATCCTGGAACGTGAGATTCTACTGGTGAAGAGATAGAAGAGGAGGATCTTTGTCAGGATCACATGCAACTTGGGCCCTACTTTTCCCCTGGAATTTGAGGGTAAGGATCTTTTTTCTTTTTTTTGTAAGGAAGATTGGCCCTGAGCTAACATCTGTTGCCAATCTTCCTCTTTTTGCTTAAGGAAGACAGTCCTGGAGCTAACATCCATGCTCATCTTCCTCTACTTTGTATGTGGGATGCTGCCATAGCATAGCTTGATGAGCGGTGCATAGGTCCACACCTGGGATCTGAACCTGCAAACGCTAAGCCGCCGAAGCAAAGCAGGTGAACTTAATTGCTACGCCACTGTGCTGGCCCCAGGATCTTTTATTCTTTAATGTCATCTGACGTATGCTGGGGCTACCACAGTCAATCAGGCCTGTTTTTATTCATCTTTACTCTGATGGTGAATACGCTCCAAATTCTTTTTCTCAGGGTAGCCTCAGGTACCATTAAATCCCATTAGATCAGAAGATGTAAATGGATATATACATAAAAAGTGTTGAATTTCTTTAGTCCTTTTAGCCCAAACTCTTCTACAGCCAAGTAGCTCTATAGCTATTGGAATCTAAGCCACATTGATATTAAGTGGCAATATGTCTACTATGTAACATGTGTTCAGTAAATATTTATTGACTGTTGACTCTTGACCGATTCCTGATGTAATCACATCTAACCAGAAACAGCATAAATCCTTACACTTTTATGAATGGAACTAATCTTTTTCTCCAGGAGAACTGGGGAGGGACAGACAGAAGAGGAAGAATGATGTGCTGGTGGTGACATTCCATTATCAAGGCTAGAGTTGGGGGTTAAATCTTTGCGACCAGCTGCCCGTCTTTCTTCTTGGGACCATAGGGTGATGTAGAGGAGGTGACAATGGCAGCAACCACTTTTCATGGTGATTTCAATGCTTTTTTGTATGGCTCCAAGATCTAAGAGAATTAAAGTTGTAAATAAAAATAATTAAGGTATTTGAAAAACCGTCACCAAAAAGTCTAATGACTTTAATATCATTTTGCACTTTACCGTTTCCTTCGGCTGTTCTTCAAAAGTATCCAAATTAATAGGAATATTATGTTCATTTACTGCTGGTACAATTTTCTTTAGTCTGGTGATATAGGAGCTGACGGCAAGGAAACTTTCTTCATTGGTAAGAAGAGAATGGGAGAAACTTTTGTATTTATAGATGGGGCTAACGAAAATTCTCTAAAGCAAATGGGATTTTTTATTACCTTAATGTTTTATTTAATTTAAATATATATATATATAGTCTCTTAAGAGCAGACATTAGTATTAAGCACAAATTGTTTTCCAGTGGTAGAAGTGAAATTCAATATAATCTCTATTGTATAGTTTGACATTTTCTACCACGAACAATTGAGCAAAAAGTTTTAAGGAGCAACATGAGCAGCTTTCATTCAGATGCTTCTATTTGGAATTCTTTTTTTTTTTTTTTTTTTTTTGAGGAAGACTGGCCCTGAGCTAACATTTGCTGCCAATCCTCTTCTTTTTGCTGATGAAGACTGACCCTGAGCTAACATCCATGCCCATCTTCCTCTACTTTATATGTGGGACGCCTGCCACAGCATGGCTTGCCAAGTGGTGCATAGGTCTGCCCCAGGGATCCAAACCAGTGAACCCCAGGCAGCCCAACCAGAATGTGCGACCTTAAGCGCTGCACCACTGGCTGGCCCCTACTTGGAATTCTTGATGAAGGAAATAAGTGATAGATCAACTAGGCCTAGAAATATTTAAATGCAATGAAAATGTTTCTTATTTAAAACCAGATTCCCAAAGCTTTGGAATCTATGAATAACATTGAAAAAGCAAATTCAATCTTATTGTGAGCTATATGAAAACATAAAATATGGATTAATGTGAAATAGAGTCCTCATTCCTCAACTGACTAGGAGAAATTCTGTGTAAGTACAGACTCATAGATCTTTACTTTAAAAAATATTCTAGTACTTCCAATATTCAAGGACTATGGGTAGCTAATTCAAAAGTGTATAATTATAAAGATCTTTACATGATAAATATTGTATGATGTCTTAGAATGTAAAGGGAAATGAACAGTTACAGGAAATTTAGTGACACATTTGAAGAAAAACAACAGCTTATAGAATGATATAAAATATTTTATCCTATGTTCAGGTTCCTGTCTTCCACAAAGAAATGAGGCTATTATACAAAATTGTCACCAAAACACAGAAGAAGCCAACAGCTGTGATTTCAGTAAATCTGGGCATGATATTCAAGGGAGTTTTCTGCCATCTTTTGTCATTCGTATAGATTCAAGAACTAATCTCTTTCACCATTTCAAAAAGCTATTTATGTACATGTCATTGTCCCTCATCAGACTCTACTCCTTTAGACAAATGAAATTTTATTCATCCTTTTGCATCCCCTGCAGAACCTAGCACTATGTCTAGCTCTGAATACTTCTTCAGCAAATGTTGTGGGAATTGGGTTAAATTCAATATTGTCAAATAAATGGCAAAAATCTAAAATACTAATGAATGCAAAGAGAGTCCAATCATTAACTAATAAGTCTCAAGTGGTCTCCAACTAAGAAGAAGAGAGTAATTCATAACTGAGACGGAAATAAAAATTAAACAGGAAACAATCAGGAATTATTATTAGCAAAGTGATTGGAAAGTTAAAGACAGAATTTTCTGGAGAACTTTGCTCACAAATTGGAGGCTAATGAGAACGGTTAGTGGTGAAATGAAGGATTAGCGAACAATCAAAACTTGAAACATTTGGGGAGCGGTGCCAGCTTTACAGAGATCATTAAATGCTGTTTTACGGAAAGAGAATACGATGATCAAATGCTTAGGAAGGATAATATACTTGTATTTTTGTATTAAAGGATATTACCCATTAGAAAGTTTAGAATATTAGACTAAGTGAATAATAAATATAATCAAATATCACAGGAAGACAAGATATAATCCTTAGGAATGTTCAGATGAGAATAATTTTCAAACATGTAATTTATGATTCCAATGGTTTTTTTCTCACTTAACATTTCTAAACACATCTTAAGAAGATCAGCTTGGAAACACTACAGTGAACTTTATAATTAAAGCAACTTCTCATTATTTCTAATTCTCCTCTGTTTACCTAAACTCTAGGCATGTGCTGCTCACTCAGAATACTGGACTGTTTCTATATTGCCCAGAGTCGAGAAATTCGGATTTATTTACAAATGTTTATATAGTCTTTTCTAATGCTCCCAGCATTCTAAATGCTTTACAAAGATTCATTCCTTTATTCTTCGTAACAACCTTATAATAGAGATATAACTATTATTATCCTCTTTACCAAAGAAGAAACCTGATGTGTGGGAAAGATAAGTAACTTGGCCACAGACACATTAGTAAGTGGGGACTCTGGGTTCCCAGGCCAGGCTCCCACTCACAGAGCTCTGCTCCCACTCCTTGAACTCTCACCACTTAGCTCCACCTGTGTTACTCAGTCAAAGGCTAAATAAATTGATTTAAATATGACCTGTGCCCATGATGCAACGAGTTCACATTTTAGCAAACATATTGGTACTTAAATTTCCGAGTGAATGTTTTTTCAAAAAGGACTCAATTTGGAAGCTGTAGATTTACATCAACGAACCTTCATTTGCCATATTATTTGGGAAACATATCTCCTGCCCTTAGAACAAGTTTAAAATTCCAAAAATGAAATCAATATTGTTACTTTAAATTTCTCCCTGTCCATCTTTTAAATAAAAAAATATGTCCCAGTGAGGTTCCCTTCTTCAGAGTCAAGACATGACTTTGGTTTGAGTAACTTTTTCAGTGTCTCAAATCAAATTTATTCTCTAATAATAAAAATTTTCTGCCATGAGCAACAGTCAACAAAAATTCATCTAAAACAGTAACCTGCTACTACTATTAGAATGGCAAAATTCAGGACACTGACAACGCCAGATGCTGGTGAGGATGGGGAGAAACAGGAACTATCATTCATTGTTGGTGGAGATGCAAAATGGTTCAGCCATTTTAGAAGACCGTTTGGTGGTTTCTTATAAAACTAAACATACTCTTACCACGCAATCCAGCTATTTCACCTCCTTTGGGTTTTACCCAAAGGAGCTGAAAACTATGGCTACACAAAAACCTTCACACGAATGTTTATAGGAGCTTTATTCAGAATTGCCGAAACTTGGAAGCAACTAAGACATCCTTCAATAAGTGAGTGAATAAATAAACTGTGGTACACATAGACAATGACATATTATTCAGCACTAAGAAGAAATGAGCTACGAAGCCATGAAAAGACATAGTGGAACCTAAAATGCAATTTACCAAGTGGAAGAAGCTAATCTGTAAAGGCTACACACCCTATGATTCCAACTATGTGACATTCTGGAAAAGAAAAAACTATTGAGATAGTAAAAAGATCAGTGGTTGCCAGAGTTTGGGGGTGGGAGTGATGAGTAGGCAGAACACAGAGGATTTTTAGGGCAGTGAAATTACTCTGTATGATACCATAATGATAGACACAGGTCATTATACATCAAACCTGTAGAATGTACAACACCAAGAGTTAACCATATTAGAAACTTTGGTCTTTGGGTGATCATAACGTGTCAATGTAGGTTCATCATTGTAACAAGTGTATCACTCCACTGGGGGAGGTTAACAATGGGGGAGATTAAGCATGTGTTGGGTAAGAGGGCATATGGGAAATATGTGGATTTTCCTCTAAATTTTTCTGCAAACTTTAAACTGCTCTAAAATTTAGTCTTAAAAAAATTGTCACAAGAGTTATACAAGACCTCATCTATAAAGGGTCAAGCACAGTGCCTTATACAAAGCAATTACTAAATAAATTGTTATTCTTCAGCGGTCACCAGTTTTATGGCTTCTTTCTTCTAAAAGCTGCTGTCAGTCATTCTTTCAGTTTTCTCTGCCTTTACCTCATTCTGAGAACGTAACAGTTCATTGAAGGGCTTGAGCATTGGGTCCTGACTTACTTTCCTGTCACTACGGTAACAAGCTACCACAAACTTAGTGGCTTAAAACAACACAAAATCATTTTTGTGTTCAAAATCAAGACGCAGTCCTAAAATTAAAGTGTGGGTAGGGCTGTATTCCTTCTAGAGACTAGATAATCTAGAGACTAGGAGATAATCTGTTTTCCTGCCTTTTCCAGGTTCAAGATCCCCCTGCATTCCTTGGCTCATAGCCCCTTCCTCCATCTTCAATGCACATCAGTCCAACCTGTTTACATCATCACAGCTCTCTCTTCTGACTCTGAGTTCACTGTCTTCCTCTTTCCCTTGCAAGGACCCTTCTGACTACTTTAAGCCCACCTGGCTAATCCAAGATGATCTCGCTATGTCAAGATCTTTAATTATCACGTCTGCAAAGTTCCTTTTGACATGTAAAGTAACATATTCACTGGTTCTGGGGATCAAGAGATGACTATCTTTGGGGCAATTAGTCTGTCTACCACAAGGCCAGACTGCCTGAGTTACAATCCTGGTTCTGCTATTTATTTGCTGGGTTTTTTCTAGGCAAATTACTTAACCTTCTCAAGTCTAAATAATCTTAACTATAAAGTTAAGTCATAGTATCTCACAAGAGTGTTGTAAGGATTAGATGAAGTTGTACCATATATATAGATTATCATAATTCCTGTCACGGAGTAGGTACTCAGTAAAGCTCAGCAATTATTATTTTTATTAACCCCATCTGATAGAAACAAATTCATGTTAACCAAACTCACAGGAACAAATGCATAAATTTAAAGCACCTACATATTAATTTACAAGTAGAAGTACAATCTTGGGATTAACAATACTGTTATTCAGATAAAATAAAAAAGAAGCCATGTTATAATCAGAAGTTGGATGGATGGTTGTGAATAGAGAAAAAGCAGAGATAAATCAAGGCATATCCAGGGACCAGGGTTTCCTTCAGTTAAATCCTTGTTACTCAAAGCATGCCAGCATCGCCTGGCAGTTTTTTAACATACAGAATATCAAGCCCCACTCCAGACCTTCCGATGAGAATCTGAATTTTTCTGAGATCTCCAGGTGATCTGTATGCACACTGACATTTGAGCAGTACTGTCCTTGAAAGTGACTAAAAGGGCATAAGTGCTTTGCCCAGGTGCACCTGTTTGCTCCAGTAGCATTCTTCTGTCTCTTTTGTCATAACTGGGAATCACCACCCTTGGTCTATCAATAAATTCTGTCTTTACATATGCCAATACTATCTAAAGGGAATGCTTATAGACAGTTTCCCTTTGAAGTGACTTGGCGTAAGTATGTGCTGATTACGTGTGACTAAAAGTCTAACTCGGTGCACATTCTTAAGTTCTTCAGTTCTAAGTTCATGAAGAAAGGAGAAGGCTTGCCCCTCAAAGGTCAAGAAACAACAATTACAAAGACAGACTTCCAGAAATCAAATATCCACTCCACTTCTTAATAGCTCTGCTGAATTCTATTATTAGGCTAATATTTCAAAACATAGGTCTCCAAGAAAACTCAGAAAATGAAAATTAATTAACTACACTGATCAATCACAGCTAAATATTAAATTTTCAACCGGAAGTAAAGAAAAAGAAATTATATGGAATGCATTTTCTCAGATCGAACAATAATCATTGAAGTATGCTTTTTGAAATGAGAGCAAATAGCAAAGTATAAATGAAATTGCTCTAATGAAATGTGCCCACCAACATCGAAAGATAAGTACATTGAGATTCTATGCTTGTCTTCAAAGCGGACGGAGTCATAGATTAAAATTCTTAGAGATAGAAGGACATTGACGATAATTCAGTGAATTACAACATTTGAACATTACTTCAATATATACTTACTGAATATCTATTGTGTAAAGCCCCGTGCTCCTCACACTTATGTCAAATGCTGACTTCCCTGAAAGAGCCTTCACCAAATGAACCTGTTGAGAAAACAAAGGTAAGTTTATTCTTACCTTGATAAGTGAAAGCACTACTCTGACAGTCTTCCTAGCCTCTTGGGAGAGAGAAGGCAAAGTTAAGATATTTATGAGGTTTTAGAGCCTGGTTTATGGAGAGTCTTTCAATGCAGGGGTCGTGGGGGAAGACATGACTAGAATTGAAAAAGAATTATTATTAATTTTATATTAGTGAACACAGCAAGGCAAGAGTTTTGAGGTGAGGGTTTATGAAGAGCTTTGAAAACTAAATGGTCATATGATGGTACCTATTGAAAAGTCTAACAGTTTGAGGTTCATTTAAATGGTTTTTCCAGGAAGTTTCTAAATGAACAGTAAAGTTACTTGCAACTTATCTTCCTGGGCAAGAGTTTCCTGGAATAGTAAACTTATGTTGATGAAGGCAGTGGAATAGCAAAGTGACATTGGTGAAGACAGCCTAATGGCAGAGTCAAGTTATGTTAATGTAGAGAATGTACTGTGTGCTGTAGATGGTTTCAGCTTTCATTTTAGTGACTCAAAGATGAATAGGACACAGTCACTCTTCTAAAAGAGTATACAATAAAATACAAAAGTTTTTATTAAGTACGAAAATAGGTTTGTTCTGATTGTAAAACATATAGTTATTGAGAAAAAGTAAGGAAAAAAACATAAGAAAATAAAAATCACCAAAATTCACCAACATGAGAGAGCATTCCTAACGTTTTAACATGTTTGTGTGTATTGTTTGTATGTATATATATATTATGTGCATATTATAAATCGTAAATATTTCTTAACTGAAAATTGGTTCCGTACTATCAATAAACTTTGTAGGTAGCTTTATTTTTTACTTCTTTAAAAGGCCATGAGGATTTTCTTATGTTACTAAATATTATATGAAAACTTGACTTTTTAATATATGAGTTTGTGTGTATATACATATGTTTTAACCTAATTTATCTTATCAGGACATTGTTGGTTGTTTGATCTATTTTCAACCTTTTATTAGTCACTACTAGATGTGGTGTCCTTGTTGCATGAGGTTTCACTGAATGAAAGAATTGCTGAAATATGATTATCAATGCGAGGATAATATTTGCATGGAAATATTGTATATATCTTTAATTATTTCCTTATCAGAGTTTCTAGATGTTGAATATGACTATTTTAATGATCTTTCAAATAGATATTTATGTACTGAAATCTGAAGGCCAAGGAGACATTTTTATTAATACCTCATTCTGAAGCATTTTTCTTTGCTCAAAAGCAATGAGAATACTTAATTGATAGAATTATTGATCCCAAATCAAGATATTTTGGGTGAGTACTTCTTAGCAGCATCTGTCAAAAACGGCAGAGAAGAACAAATGCAAACTTCCATTTATTTGTTGCTTAGATCAAAATTGCTGAATGTAATCATGAAATTTCTTTAAAGCCTCATCTTCACTTTTTAAGAAAAATTTTATGTTGTAGTCTATAATATATCAATAGGATCTTCTTAATATCGAATAATTCACCCAAAGTTTTGAGTAAAATTGATTCTCTAGGAGGAAGCAACAGGTTTTACTATTCTTACTATCATAGCCACATTCCCAAGGGTATATGTATTCCAATTTGCAAATCACAATGACCACAATACAATTCATAAAGTATTGAAATAATCATTCACAAGATCATCTTGGATGCTGAAGAAAACAAGTCCAAGACTGGGAATTATCTCCAGAGACAAGCGAAGAATCCTTAGAAGGGGATTGCAGATACCAAATGTGGTGAAAATGAGAATAACGACACTTTTCTTCTCCCAAAAGAAGTACAGGTATAAAGAGATCAAGAGCAAGAGACAGCCAGAAAATTATGTGATCAATATGGTAACACAAAACTCAGATAGCCTTAAGATCCTGCTGAAATTGGGGGGAAACATCAGAAAGAAACAGGAGAATAAAATTGCCAAAGTCATGGATTTTATTTTTCACAAGACTGAAGGACGCTGCTATCATTGGAGTAAGATTCCACTCTTAATTCAGAATTCCAGCTATGTAGGAATACAAGAGTATAAGAAGACCTCTATGGCTTATTTACTACTCATTGCACATTTGCACCTTTAAACATCAATCTTAACCCTCCACCCACCATCCCCTGGTAAGCACCATATTACTCTGTTTTATACAAATCTGACCTTTTCTAGATTCCATGTATAAGTGATATCATACAGTACTTACCTTTCTTTGTCTGATTCATCTCACTTAGCATAATGTGCTCAAGGTCCACCCATATTCCCACAAATGGGAGAATATCCTCCTTTCTCATGGCTGAATAATATTCTATTGTGCATATAACTACATCTTTTTTATCCATTCATCCACTGATAAGCATTTAGTTGTTTCACTATCTTGGCTATTGCGAATAAAGCTGCAATAAACATAGGAGTGCATTTTTTTAAAGTATAGGAAAAAATGGAATAGATTCTCAAACACATTAGGAATGGGTACCAAGACGTGTGAAAATCTACTGAGAAAGATGGGCTGGGTTTGCAAAGTTCTCAGTGTTATTTTGTTTTGGTTTTTGACATGAGCGGTTTAGAATCTAGGATCTAGGAAAGGAATCAGTTTTCACAATGGTGGACTCCACCCAAAGGAATGGAATCCCTTCCAAACAGGAACCCAATGACTATAAGTGATCTCAAAGAGTGCTGTGTTTTAGATCCAGCTGTGTTTTAGATCCAATAATCACCACTTGAAAACTGGCATGGATTAATCGGAACCCTGAAGAACCTGAAACTGCCTTTCTCCCCCACACCCATCACACCCCCTTTCTTTACTTTTTCCTCTAGACTAAAACTTTGCATGCCCAAGGGAAACTATATTCTCTTTTGCCTCTAGGCTTACATTAGAAAGCTAAGACCAGACAACATATCAAATCCTAGGGAGTGGTTCATCTTATGTAAGAGAACTCAATTATCATTAAACTGTGGGTCTTTGAAAGAAGGATAGAATTGGACATTGTTTAAAAAAAAGGAGAGAAAAATGTAAGATATAGTAGCTTAGGGAAATGTACTCCTATATACTATTCAAAAATTTCCGAGAATATTAGTATCACATTTTGCCACATATTAAAATAAGTAGTTTTTCTCAGCTGTCTTATACTGTAGTCTGAGTAAAAAGTAGATTTTTCAAAATAGTTTGAAGAACAGAAATAGTAAAATAAAAGTCAAAACAAATAATTAAAAGTAACATTTATGATATGAGACTGATAATAATAGACCCCACTATACAAGAGAGAAACTAATAGATACAAATACTCCAGGATATAACAATTATCAAAAGAAGTATGAGAAGTTCTAATCTGGTGAAAGGGAAACATATAATGAACAGAATAAAGCCAAGAGTACACAATAATTTATGGCTGGTTGAGCATGCATAAATGTGACAAAACTTCAAGTGAATAGAAAAATAAAGATGGTAAAAGAGATGGCTGTGATAATTAGTATAATATAAATTATGACCAATGATCAGGATTATGATTTACAGTGGAAGAAGGAGATGGAAATAGAGAGGATGATTTACAATATTCTGTGAAAGGAAGGAAATAAAACAAAACAAATAAGAATCAAGTGACAAAGCTTAAACAAGGCACAAAGATGATTTATTATAATGAGAAATGATTGAAATTGATTTAAGAAAGTAGAAAGTAAAGAAGTAATGTAAAGCCACAGAGCTGTATAAAATCACCTACTGTACACACCTTGATTTTTTTTAAGTTGGCTTAAAAACAAAATAAAACTAAACACTACTTTTTTGGAAATATAGACACTGAACAGAAATAGAAAAAAAATATATAAAATAATAGAACATAATTTTTTTCCATCACCACTTAAAAACTTATTTTTGCAGTACAAATCACATAATTCCTTGCTGGATTGCTTTGTTTATCACTATTTTTCCTAGAAATAATTTCCTAAAATGTCACTGAGCATACACTTAAAAAATAATTGTGATTTACATGGACATCATCATCATGGTAGCATGAAAAGATTCCTTTGTCTCTTCCCTTCAATCCACAGTGAGTAAAACATGCATAACCCAACCAAGGCTACATTGTCCAACACATCAGGAAGCCGGAGAGATCCACACATCAGTACATACAAAGGTGCTTGGATTAGAGTACATAGAGGTTAACCAAGGGGAGGAGCAGAGGGAGTGCTCAGATTCCTGGTCCCCAGGCTGTGGTTGCTGAACCAGCCCCAGAAAAACTGGTGGGCAGCAGAGAAGCATGTGTATGAGGCTTCTGGCCTCCCAGCTATACCAACATTTGCAGTCACAGGGGAAGGAGCAACAGTGGAGGCAAAGGCACATAATCCTGCACCCCCAGCCACAGCTCAGAGTCTGGTAGCAACAACTAAGGCATGCAGATGACCTCAGTGACCTCCCAACTGCAGCAGTGCCTGTGGCCACAAGGAAATGAGCAACAGCAGAGGTGGTGGCCCATGATTCTGGCTCTCTCTCCACCCTCTCCAACCTCTCTTCCCATGCCCATGGCAGCAGAACTTTCAACCCAGGTGATCCTGGATGTGATGTAGGCATCAGCCATCCCTGTACCCCTGGCAGTAAAGCCAGTGGCTGCAGTAACACCAGCAACAGCAAGGTATCAGTGACCCCTTGAGGTGAAGGCAGCAATAACGAGAGTACCAATGACACCCCTAATACAGATGATGGAAGGTGGAATGTACAGATCCTCAAATATAGCCAGAGACAGGACAGGAAAGAGAGACCATAAGCTAGTGCTATAGCACCACCAACTGAAAAACAACAGAAAGGCCTCTTATCTCCAATGGGTTGAATAGTTTAAATCAAAACAAACAAAACTATACCTACATAAGAAAAGCGTTCACTACAATAGATGCACCAGCAAAGGAGTAATTCAGCAAGCACCACAAAAAGCCATGGTAACACAGCATCACAAAAACAAAATAAAAATTCTCCGGAAATCAAACATAAAGTCATGGAAGATTGTAATCTAACTGATAAACAAATAAAAATAGCTGTCCTGAAGGAATTCAATGAGCTACAAGAAAGCTTAGAAAGGTGGTTTAATGAGCTTAGAAATGAAATCCATGAACAGAAGGAATACTTCACTAAAGAGATTTAAAAAATAACCATACAGAAATTCTGGAGCTGAAGAACTCAATAAACAAGATGAAGTCTTCATTATAAAACATTGGAAATAGAGCAGATCATATGCAAGAGAGAATCAGCAAGCTGAAAGACATGATGCAGGTAGAAGAGGAGAGAGAACCAAGATTTTTTTTTAAATGTATAAGTTCTGCGAGAATTATCCAACTTCACTAGAAAGGGCAACATGAGGATAATGGGTATTCCAGAAGGAGAAGTGACAGAGAAGAGAGCACAGAGCTTACTTAAAGAAATAATAGCTGAGAACTTCCAAAACCTAAGGAAATACAAATCCATGAAGCTAATATAACACTCAATTATCTCAATGCAAAAAGACTTTCTCTAAGACACATCATAATAAAACTGTTAAAGTCAACGACAAAGAAAGAATACTAAGGTGGGGGGAACCAATAACCTACAGGAGACACTCCATTAGAATCAGCAGATTTCTCAGCAGAAACTCTACAAGCCAGGAGAGAATGAAAAGATATATTCAAAATATTGAAATTTGACAACTATCAGCCAAGAATACTCTGTCAAGTAAAGTTGTCCTTCAGATATGAAGGAGAGATAAAGAATTTCCCAGACAAACAAAAGCTGAGGGAGTTCATCACCACTAGACCTGACTTACAAGAAATGTCGAAAGAAGCTCTCCTACTCGAAACGAAAAGGCAAAGGTATACAAAGCACTGAGCAGTGATAGACTGAATCAGAAAATTGCAACTCTGTATCAGAATAGCTTAGTAGAAACTTAATAATAACACAAAAGTTAAAGGAAAAGAAACATTAAAAATAACTGTAACCACTTCTATGTGATAACAAGTTTACAATACAAAAAGGGATAACTTGTGACAACAAAAGCATAGAAGGAGAAGAGGGAAAGGTTGGAACCTGCATAGGCAAATGGAGATAACATGGTTTCAGCAGAAAAAGGAATATCTTATATATGAGATCTTTTATACAAACCTCATGGTAACATCAAAACAAAAATTCAGAGCAGAGACACAAAACAGGAAAAAAGAAAAACAGTACAGAAAACCATGAAACTGAAATGGAAGACAGAAACACGAAGAAAAAGAAACAATGGAAATATATAGAGCAAACAGAAAACGAAACATAAATGTTGTTTTGAGGTCAGTATTGAGTCCTTGTATGCCAATAATCATCCAAAATGTAAATGGATTGGATTAACCAATCAAAAGGCACAGAGTGGTTGGATGGATTAAAAGCAAGACCCAACAGTATGCTCCCTCCAGAAGACCCATGTCAACTCTAAAGACAAACATTAGCTCAAAGTGAAGGGATGGAAAGTGATACTCAAGCAAATAGCAACCAAAAGAAAGGGGGTGTAGGCATACTTTTATCAGACAAAATAGACTTCAAACCAAAAATGATGAGAGACAAAGATGGACGTTACATAATGATAAAGGACAGAATTCATTAAGAAGACATAACATTTATTAATATATATGCACCTAACATAGGAACACTAAAATATACAAAATATATAAACACTAAAATATATTTAAAAAAATTTCTAAAAGGAGAAATCGACAGCAACACAATAATAGTAGGGAACTTTAATATTCCACTTACATCAATGGATAAATCATCAAACATAAAGTCAATAAGGAAACATTAGCCTCAAATGAAACATTAGACCAGATGGATTTAATAGATATATATATAGAACGTTCTATCCAAATGCAGCAGATTACACATTCTTTTCCAGTGTGCATGGAACATTCTCAAGGATAAAGCATATGTTGGGAAACAAAACAAGTCTCAATAAATTTAAGAAAATTTAAATCATATCAAGCAACTTTTTCAACCTCAACAGTATAAAACTAGAAATCAGCTACAAGAAGAAAGCTTAAAAAGTCACCAGTATGTGGAGACTAAACAACACATTGCTGAACACCTATTGGATCAACAAAGAAATCAAAGGAGTTGGGTTATATGGTACTAGTCTTATAAGACCACCATTGTATATGCAGTCTGCTGTTGACCAAAGTGTCATTATGCAGCACTTGACTGTATGTATGTGTATATATACATAAATTGCATATATATGTATGTATACAAATATATATGTTACATATATAATTCAATATGTATATACTGAATGCAAGGCATGCTTTTAAAGAATGAAAATGTATTGAATACAAGAGAAAATTATTAAATATCTCTATTTGTGAGGAAGGAAAGGAAATCAGTTCATTTAAAGTTAATTTAACCTAAGAACCTATGACTTTGAAATTTTCAACACATTATAATTCTTGTTCTAGTCTTTGATGCTATTCAATCTAAATGGTGACTAGTAAAACATATAAGTATCAGTGGCTGGCTCCATGGCTGAGTGGTTAAAGTTCCATGTGCTCTCCTTTGGTGGCCAGGGTCTGCGAGTTCTGATCCCAGGCATGGTTCTATTCCACTCATCAGCCATGCTGTGGAGGCAACCAACATGCAAAGTCAAGGAGGATTCACAAGAATGTTAGCTCAGGGCAAATCTTCCTCACCAAAAAAAAGAAATATGTAAGTATTGATGTTAATATTTGTTTATCTTAAAAAGAAATTATCTTAAGGCAAAACATATAAACCCTTCTCTCTCCTTAACTATGCCCATGAAGCAGACAGCCTTCTGGTAGCTTGCATCATGCCTGTCTTCAGATTTCTTGGTAAGTCAAACATCTTCAAGAAGCGATTGAATTTATTCGTTCAGTATCAATCAGAACATTATGAAAAACATCAGCATAACTAGAAAAGACAAAATGTCACTAAACACAAGTCACAGAGGAAATTCAAGGGGTCCCAAATTGTTCTGGGAACAGTCAAAAGAAATATTTGGGAATAACTCAAAAATAAGCAAAACTGGAAGAATCTAAGAGATATGGGGATAAGAAGAGAGACACGGAATGGATCTTGGTGTCCGACATTTATAACGGGTAAACAAAAACATTGCACACAAGTCCCATGGTTACTGAATCGATTGAGCTTTTATTTTGTTTTAATTTTCTCCCTTATTAGCTTTTTAGTTATAAATTATTTTATTATTCTTTAGTGATTTGCCAGGAATTATAATGGACCTTCTTGATTTATTAATAACTAACTCGTTAGTGCTTTTATGACTTACAGGAGGATTTAAGTATCACAGAATGCTCTAATTTTATTTAGCCCTACTTGATTTATATGTTATTTTTGTGGAGTATTTTTATTTTGCACATCACTTAAACCTCCCAAGATATTATTATCATTGCTTCACAAAGTCAATATTCATTTACTGACCTGCATTTCTATGCTTTTTATTTCTTCTCTTGTCTTCAAGATTCCATCTGGGATTATTATTTCTCTGACTGAAGAACATCTTTTATCATTTTCCCTAGTGCAGGTCTGCTGATAATAAATTCTCAGCTTTAGTATGTGTGTAATGTCTTTAATTTCCTTTCATTTATTTCAATATATTTTTCTGGGTATGTAAGTCTAGGCTAGGAGTTAATTTCTTTCATTTATCTGAAGGCTTTCATGTCTTACGGCTTCCTTGTTTCTGTTGTTAGCCAACTGATAGATTTGTTCTTGCTTATTTTAAAATACAATACCTTTTTCTCTGCTTTTTTGTTTCATTTTTAGCCTTTTTGCTAAGATGTGCTTTTGTGTTGCTTGCTGTATTTATTCTGTTTTGGTATCATAAAGTTTCTTGAATCCACAGCTTGATTCTTTCATTAATTCTCTGCCATTATCTCTTTAAATATTGATTCTGTCCGTTTGCTCTTCTCCTGGAATTTCAACTACATGTATATTAGATTTTTCACTGTGTTTGTTATATCTCTTGCTCTTTTCCATATTTCCATCCTTTGGGTCTATTTGTGGTTCAGTCTGGATATTTTCTCTGACCTGTCTTGTAGTTCACCAGTTCTCATTTCTCCTGTGTCTAATCTGCAGTTAACTCCATCTACTAAATTCTTAGATTTAGATATATATTTTCCTCTTAAGAATGTCAATTTGGTTTATTTTTATAGTTTCCTATTCTCTTACAAATTCTCATTTTGGCTTTTAGTCTCTTAAATATATTAATCATATCTATTTTAAAATCCACACCAGATAACTCTGTTATTTAGATCCTTTGTGCATCTCTTTCCCTATCTATTGTGTTTTGCTCATCTTATCTTCTTACACACCTAAAATGTTTCTGTGCCTTTTGGTTCTTGTGTAAAATATTGTAGAGAGAGTGTAAGGCTCTGCATCTTATCTTCTAGACAGAATATACTTTTGATTTTGTCACACAGTTGGTCTGGGGGCGTGTCTCCTTAATCAAATTAGGGATTGAGATGATTTGAAGTCAGTTTTTGTCCTTGTTGGGACAAATCTATTTATCATTTATCCTTCTTCTTAAAGGATAGGCGTTTTGGAGTATACTCCAAAAGTGCTTGTGGTTCTCAGGGCCTCCTTTTTGACAGGCCTCAGACTCAAATTTTTGTTTTTTGTAGCCTTGTTCAGATTGCTGAAGATTTGTTTGGCTTCTCAACCCCTTAACCATAATTTTTACTTTTGCTTTCAGGGGTGGAAATAGTGGGAAATACTGTTTACCTCTCTTAACTCCCCTTTTATCCCAAATATTGGTCCCTCAAATTCTTAATTCATAGACTCACTTTATAATATTACAGATTTACCAGATATTCAGCTAGATGGTTAGTTCAAGACCACTTAGTCTGCCATTTCCAGAAATGAATCTCCTTGCACATGTATTCTGGAAACTCCTAGCAACAGACTATTAAAGACCTAAACTCATGGCGTTGAGAATTACCATTATATTTCCCCTAAGAGTCATAAAGCCACTGTGGAAAGAGTAGTGTGACTATTCTTCAGAATTGCCACAATCAGTGGAAGCCGTGGGTTGCAGAAAATACAAAGACAACTACTTTTTTTTAAAGATTGGCACCAAGCTAACATCTGTTGCCAATCTTTCTTTTTTCTTCTTCTTCTTTTCCCCAAAGTCCTCCAGTACGTAGTTGTATATTCTAGTTGTAGGTTCTTCTAGTTATGGCATGTGGGACACCACCTCAGCATGGCCTGATGAGTGGTGCCACGTCTGTGCCCAGGATCCAAACCGTGAAACCCTGGGCTGCCAAAGTGGAGCATGCGGACTGAACCACAGGGCAACCGGGCCAGCCCCCAAAGACAACTACTTTTTATGCACAATAAATCCAAAAAAAATATATGCTTTTTTAAGAAAAATCTAACATAAATCCTAAATATATTCAGTGCTCAGAGATAAGTTTGGAGACATGACCCTTAAGCTTACTTAAATTTGTTGACAGTCCTCATAGGACTATGCTAGTTACAAATATAACTTCTATCCTAACTACATACTTGAATACATATCAAAATAGAAGCAACAAATCTTTTGCTAGAGAAATATTGATGATTTCCTTTTCAAAATCATTCTTCTCTGACAACTAGTCAAATTACTGAGGCATATAACTAGAATACACTGGTATTCACAAAGACCTATACACATACTTCAAACTACTTTTAGGGGAAAAAAATGTTAAAAGACCAAGCCCTGCACTCTGAAAACTCTGGGCCTGTGACATTTTAGTGAACTTTCCCTTTATTTCCTAAGCTTACCTACTATTTATTTTCTTTATTATTTTCTTCTGCTGTACTTAATTTTATTCCCATTAAGTACCTATCACATTGTTTGTAATATTTCTGTCATGACATGTGTCTACTCTGTAGACAGTAAACCCCTGAACCAAAGGGAAGACATTTTTTAAAAATTTTATAACACTGTGAAGCTATGAAAATGTCCATAATGAAGGCTAATAATGTATATTTGTTCAATAAAATGGATAGATCTGTGGATGAATGAATAAACGAATGGAGAATTGAATAATGGATGTAAATGGATAATATGTCCTCAATGTTTATGTTCTTTTGGTTTAGACTATTTGCACATTTCTGAAAATATTTATGCTAACATTTAGCAAAATATTTAATTCACAAGGTTTTCCTATAGTAATGCGTAAAAATGCAAAGCATTTTCTTTTTATTTGTGTTAGAATCATTGATCCGGTAAAAGATTTTTCCCCTTTGATGTCAATTGGAAAGTATGGCTGGAGGATGCATTTTTCTCATATGAAGACATGAGAAAAGATCTTTCAATTATAAGTCATTTGAAGTTCTAATAATAGTTGAATATCACCCACAAAGCGCTTGTTGCTGTCGATGAGAAGAACTGAAGGAATGTTTAGGAGTTTGACTTCCCTTTTTAAGTTTGCCTTTAGACGTATTTTGCTCAAATTTTATCTATTTGCCACATCTTGGCCATAGCAGCAAAGACATCAAGGCAGTAAATTTAGATTATTTTATGTTTCCATGGAAAGTAAATTCTCTGGCTAATCCCATAGTCAGCTATTTTACTCATAGTTGATCTTTCTGTTCATTGAAATATTTGATTGGTCAAGGGTGGAGGAATTCTTCCTCCCTTTTAATAAAAGCATGGATTCATAATTTCATAAGAGTTTAGTCTTCTAAACAGCATTTCCTTGTCCTTCTATCTCTATTTCTTTCTTTCTTTTTTTTTTTAAAGATTTTATTTTTCCTTTCTCTCCCAAAGTGTCCAGGTACATAGGTGTGTATTTTTAGCTGTGGGTCCTTCTAGTTGTGGCATGTGGGATGCCACCTCAGCATGGCTTGACGAGCAGTGCCATGTCCTTGTCCAGGATTTGAACCAGTGAAACCCTGGGCCACTGAAGCAGAGCACGCACACTTAACCACTTGGCCACCCGGCCAGCCCTATCTCTTTCTGTTCCCAGCCAAAGAAACCTTCCAGTCTCCGCATCCTCTTGTTATCTCACTATACTACACATCTTTTAAAGAACACTTTCCTTTTAATTTGCAGTGTTTTTTGCAGACATTGATAAACACCCCTTATTTGAAACAATTTCATGTTCTCATAGTATACCTTTGTAAAGGGGATATGTTTAATTTATTTTAAGGATATTTGCAGAGTATCATGGTATCACAAGAAGTAAGATAAATTTGTCACGTTTTATGTTAAAGAGATAAAGTGGATTTGAAGACAGAATTCTCAGTGTGATCTTTGTTAAGATATTTAACATCTTGTTATATCAATTGCTGTATAGCAATTAGAGAGATGGACATTAAACAATCATTCGAAGATGTAAAAGATAAGTGATTGATGATCATAAGTCCTTTGTGAAATATGTGGTACAAATTCATGAACAAAATGTTCATAAAAAGCACATTTGTTTCCTTTTTATGGAATGTCTGAACAATTAGTTATGTTTCCAATATGACAGGGAGATGTATGTGAAGATTCATATCAAAAGTTTCCCAAGTTTTATTTCCTAATAAAAATATCAAGCTTGTAATGCATCAAATATTCAGAAACTACTACTCTGAATTTTAAATTTGTTTACTTAGCCATCTGTCCATATGGCATCCATGTCCGAGTTATCAAGAACTTCAGTAGTGCTATAGTTGTTTGTTAATGCTTTGTCCTGCCAGATTTGGCCTTGTAAAGAGAAAGAACCATATTGTCTTATGCTATGTAGTTTAAGAGTTTCCAAAAGTCTCCATTTGAGTTAAACTCACATCCAATCATGGCATCTGTCCTTCTATTCTGAAATTCCCACCATGAAATTCATCATAAATGAATCTGGCACTTTCTCTGGGGAGTGCCTAGCAAAATATGGATGCTTCCGTTTGGTCCTCTGGTTGTGTCCAATTAACATTTCGACGTTAGTACCAATTAACAAAGCATCATCTTAGGCCAGATTCATAAATGGGCAGCCTTATAGGGAGGAAACCGACCTGCCCTTGAAGGTTTTGCAGGAACAGGCATAATATGTTAGATCACACAGCTCTCCCACCACTCTGAGACACTTCCTTCCTGAGCACCATTCCTTTGCTTCATGCACCAGCTGCTCTTGCTCTCTCTCTCTCTCTCTCTCTCTCTCTCTCTCTCTCTCTCTCTCTCTCTCGATGCCTTTGGGTGCTCCATTTGCTGTCTGTGAGTCATTTTCCCCCAAGTTTTCCTGACTAATGTCTATCTCTCTTCCAAGTCCTAAATAATACTCCAGCTCAAAAATTCTTCTCTTTTGTGAGATTTGTGGTCCAAGCTCTTGCTTTCCCATCAACTGATTGAATATGTGGTGCGCTGATGACCCAGGCAGTTGGCAAAGCAGGTAGGACTGTTGGCAAGAAGGTGAACTTGCATGGTCTTTATGAGAACAATTTGGTAAATGCCAAAACGTCAAAATATATGAACATTCATTTATGTTCAAGAAGGCTTATTACAACACCGTATGAAATAGCAAAGAAGAAAGCCACTGGAATATTCCTTAACACGGGAATTGTTGAATACATTTTGGTATATCAATGCCTTGGAACATGATACAGTCTTCATCGTACTGACTTGGAAAGACCTGCAAAATGCAGTGTTAACTCAAAAAGCCGGAAGTAGAAAAACATCCGTAGTCATTTACATGCATAAACTGTGTACTATCTACACGCATACAGATACATTGTACATGAAAGTACAATGTCAAAAGTCTAGAAAAGTGAACCTAACACTGTGAACCGTGGCTACTTCTAGGCAGAGTAGTGGGTAGGGGTGTGTGAATGTGGATGCCTTTTCTTTTACTCTGTACATGCCTGCATAGTTGGGATTTTTTCCAATGACTATACATCATTTTCATAATAAAAAATAAAAATTGAACCTGTTTAGAAACTAATCTTCAGCTTAAGTGCTACAAACATTACAGAAATAACACTTTTTAATAGTGATGATGAATTTAGAGAGAGCATAGGAGTTTCTAAATGTCAACTAGTCAAACAGTGTTTCTCAAATTTCAACAAAAAAAGCTTTATAACTTGAGGAAAGAAAACTGATACAATTTTCCAGACAATTCCGGCAAAGGGAAAGGTTTCTCTGAATTATCTAGGCAACAAGTGTATTTTTCCACTTCCTCAGGCTGTGGGCAGTAGGATATGTTGAAATTTAGACGTCTTTAATATAGTCATAAAGGTTCTGCATCTTATATTCCATCCTTAATAGCAACTCTTTCTGCCTAAGTAATGAGTTATCTCCAGGTGATAGAATCATTTGTCCTTTGGAATACCATTTCTGGTGTTATCGTATCTCTTAAGAAGCTTTCATTCTATAAAGCCAAAATAGACAAAATGCAATCAATCTGTTAATTATTCAATGTTACCAAATGGAAACTATAATCTAGGAACAGAATAAGCGTCACAATTCCAGGAATCTTTTTGAATAAAGCAGATGGCTTTCTTCATTATAAAAGGAGGCGTGTAAGAGTTAATCTTGTTTCTTTAATGGAAGTTAAGTAATGCACCTGGTGTGTCTGTTTTCTTTAACTTTAAACAGTTACCAAAAATGTGTCAACATATTAAAGACTTTTTTAATGATTGTATTTTGATTTTCACAGTTATTTGATGCAATCATTTGTAAATTTAAAATATTCAGCTTTATAATTTTAAGTTATAGAGATTGCTTCTTTTGTTGTAAATATAAAGTCAAGTTTCTCTCCAAAAATACTTGTGTCAAAATAAGTTTCATATTCACAAACGTTACAAATACTTATCAAGTGACGTCTATGCATTGGATAATCTGCTGGTTGATGAAAGGAATGCCAATGGACAGCCAGAAAAACATGGCACTGAAAGACACATAGAAGATGCCCTGAAGATTCAGATATTGGCATAGTAAAGCTCCCCCCCTCCCCAATTCTATTATATCCTTCTAGTTAATTTTACTTTTTGGTAAAATCAAAACTGCTAGTAAAAAGAGGTCTGGATAAACATTTCTGTCTCTAGAGCAGCTATTCCAGGAGTGGACTGATAGGGAAATGTGCTAATGCATTAATCTGATAGCCAGCTGAACAATGGAAAAATCGTATGCCTTACTGTGCAAGTCACCTTTTAATAATGTCTAACAATTAAGGCAAACTTCCTACTTTTCAGGTAAATTTTAAGCATTTTATAAATAGTAGCTTTTTATAAATGTAGAATAACTCTGTGTAGGTTTTATTGTCATCTCCTTTTTAAAAAATGAGAAAGCTGAGGCACAGAGAAGTTAAGTAATTTACTCCAAGTTACACAGATGGTAAATGGGGTTCAAACCCTGGGCAGTCTAGCTTAAGTCCAGGATCTTTCTTTTTTTGTTTTTTTCTTTGTGGAGGAGGCTTCACCCTGAGCTAACATCTGTTGCCAATCTGGCTCTATTTTGTGTATGAGCTGCCATCACAGCATGGCCACTGAGAGATGAGTGGGGTAGACTGAACCTGGGCCACCAAAGCGGGGTGCTCCAAACTTAACCACTGGGCCACCAGAGCTGGCCCATAGTCCAGGATCTTAATTCCTACACTACACTGAAAATGCTATCCCTTTAAAAAGAGAGTAAAAGTGTTTGTTACGTTTTTCTTTTCATGCTGGTATTAGGAGAAATCACTTCATCAATCTTAACACTAAATTGTAAACCCTTAAAATCAGCACTTTAGTGCTTTTGAATTAATACTCTACAGTGATTCATGTAGTATATAAACATGGGAACATATTAGCTGACTGATTAAAAAATTAAGGTTTGATTTCTTATTTGTAACATCCGTTTCTGACTGGGAATTAATCAGCCACAGAAAACTTGGAAACTTGCATGTTTTTTGTAGAAAATTATTCTCTATTTATTATATAAAATCATTCTCACTGATATTTTAACTTGGCTCATCTAAGTGAAAAACGACTGGACGTGCAAGGGGACCATGTGCAAAACCCAGGGTTATTCACTTGAAGTCACTTCAGAATGTCTCCATCCAGAAGCAAGGCAAAGCCGGGCAGAACATTCAGATCTGTTCCTGAGATCACAGAATTTACATCTAAGAGAGCAGACCCCGGAGTCTGGTTGTTTGCCTCTGTGCCTCTCCCAATGCTGCACTGTGCAAAGGTCTGCCCCTTAATTTATCTCGGCTCTCTACCATTCACCTCCAGGCCTCCCTTTGTCAACACTGATGACTAATGTTAATTCCTTTCTCATTTAGGATTTTTCTAAACAAGACAAAATTTGAGAAATTTGTTATATTTGATTCAGAATTTTATAAGGCTATATTGTTTTCCTGAATTCAATATAAGCCTTCTAAACTATAATCTTCTACCAATTACTAGTATTATCCATATACAAACACCATCCTTAAAATAAGTTAGTGAGCAGGACTACCATTAGCCCTGTCTGATGCTGGCAAAAAATAAAATAGTCCAATGCATCGTCTTCTTCTAAATAGCTACTGTATATCTTAGGAAAATGAGAATGAGATATTATTCTGAAATTATTTAAGGATTATGGAAGTTTTGTCAGACTTAAATCTTTTCTGATTATGTGATATTTTAGAAGATTATTTGTGGAGGTGTTTGCGTACACAACTTAAGACATCACTGCAAAAATCCGGTAAATATGACTTAAGGACACGCTGTCAAACGAGCATTATGGTTGGTTGGAGAGCTCTAGGGGATTAGCTATTTGATTTAAAAGGAAGATGTGAAATTGACACTTTCTAAGTTACGGCACGAAGGCACATCAAACTAAAACAAAGCGTTAGAGTATTCAAGAACCGTATTCAAATGGTCTCCTTTTTAGATTTCTTTAAATAAAAATTTCATGACAGTAGAAAGAGCTCGGGTGAATTCAAAGATGAGGACCATTATTTGCCCTCCTATTACAGTTTCCCACCAAGGTATTTAGAAAGCCTGGTGTGTGTGTTATCTAAACACTTTGTAGTCCCAGCTCAGCGGGCATCCACCCCCTCTGTGCCAGGTCGCCCTGCCTCTCCTGTGGTTACACTGTTTTTCGACTGTCATTTTTATTGAAAAATAAAAGCTAAATTGGAGTTTCAGAATACCTTCCATTTAACTCCTTTAATAAAATGGGAAAGATAAAAGCAACCTAGTCACAAGAGAAGTGTTTTTGAAAGCTATGCCTTAGATATCAGAGATGCAGAAATAAAAGGCTGCTTCAAAAATAGAGCCCACTGGCCTAGCTCTGGCCCTCTGCAGCTCTTCTCCTGTACTAAACCTGCTTTTAGCTTTAATTTTTTATTCAAGAAGTTAAATGGGAGACATGAAATAGTTTGGATCAAATATCACAACAAATGAAAAATGGGCAGCCGATGATTCTTTTAAATGCATTATTCTTATGTACCCGGGTCAGATGGCTTCAGGAGGCAATTTTGTTCATGTCTGTTGGAAAAGAGAATGTTATTTATATTATACGTTTTTACTTAGAGAACTCTTCTTTCCGCTAATCTCGTGGAAACATTAGCATTTCCCAAAGTGTGTCCCACTTGATATGCTCGTCAACATAAAATTTCTGAGCTATCCTACATTAAAACAAACAAACGAAATTTTTTGCATTTGCTTAACTTATTTGCCCATGGAGTCCTTTAAAACTTTACATTTATTAATATTCCAAGGTGCTAGTCTAGAGGTATTGTGACCCTAATGCTCAATCTTACCACTAAAATAGTTTAAAAATCTTTTCAAGAGAAGGCACCTACTTATCTGTGTTATTGTAGCTCTACTTAGAGCATTTGTGTTGATCATTGAATTAACACCTATCAGAGATTAATAACTCTTTGGATAATAGTAGTATATAAATGCTAAATTTAGTATCTAATTTGGCTGAGAGATGTTAGTATTCAAGACCGCATAAATCAAGGACGTCTAAACTTGGTGTTAAATATATCATATGCTGATGGATATAAGAGAACATGGAAGAGGACGTAGTAGGATTTGGCAAAGGAAAGATTGATACAGTTCTTTAATTAGGGAGATAAATATGATTTTACTACTAAATAGATAGTCAAGATCTGTGCTGTTCAATGACCTCAATGCTCCGCTCTATTGTTCCTGCAATATTCAGCTCACAATTTAGTGATGGTCACTCAAAAGTACTCCTAGTTGTATTTTACGATCTTAATAAAAGAAAGACACAATTTGGGATTGTAATATTGTCTCTGGCTCTTTGATATCTTTAAATATATATATATATTTTTTTATATATTATATATATATTTTTTAGAAGAACACCCCGTTTCAGACATTTGGTAGTATTCTAAGCAATCAGAGAGAAATGGGGAAATGGCTGCTATCATGATATTGAATATATCTCCTAGGATAAGTCAGTACTGATGAGGGATGATTCGTAAAGAGACGACTACTCTTCACAACCACTCGATGCTGAGGGGTGTGCTAAAAGCATTCTAGTGGCTTTCAATCAGAGCTGTCTCATTATTGTGAGCATAGTATTATTTTAAATTAGCTTTTTATATTTAATTAAATAACACCTAGTCTACAAAGTACCTCTTATTGTCCATGCCAGCATTTTGTATGACTACCTTCAAAATAAGTTTCAAAGAACGGGCAAAGAATAAACAGAAAGCAATTACCTTTGCTTTGTGGAAAAAATGAAAAAGGAAGGAAGGTGGATAAATTTGGCAGCGTGTCTTTTGATCCTAGGAAACAATCTCCTTTTAAAAAGCATCATTATACTTAATAATTACATAATTTTCCCTAGGCTACAATGAAAAGCAAAGAAGAATGTTTCAGCAATGCTAAAATGTAACTAGCATTACCATTGTCTTATGGTCTTCCATAGAGTGTAACCAATCTGACCCAAATTGTGATCCTTACCAAATCATTTTGCCCATTGAGGCTTACTTTCTTGCTTTAATTTCCTTCGGCATGTACCCTGATCAGAGACAAAAGGATAATTTTGAAGGCACTGAATACTATATTGTTTTTCAAGTATCCATAGAAAAGTTTCCTTTGTGCAATAATGTTGCTTTTGAAAATGTAGAGGACATAAGTACATAATCATAGAAATTCTAATCTAGAGTGGCTTAATTTTATATAAAATTTTAAAGTGTGGGGTAATGTCTGCTTTTTTGGGGGGACATTTTAGTCCAGATGCCATAGCACATACTAATTTTAGGATTTGCTAAAATGAAATTCATTCATGACACAGTATGAAACTTTAATGTTTAATGTGTCATAACTTGGTTAAGATGATATATTTCTAGAATCATTGACTTTTTTTTATTAGCCCTAAACTAAAGGACTCTAAATACAACGACTGTTTTTCTACCTACACGAAATACGTACTACATGTTCAAAACATGTTTTACTAATTGAACAGGCAAGTACATATTTAGTGAAAGTATATGTACATTGTTGTTATTTTGAATACATTTTCTCACTGAAAAGGCAAGAGGAAAACGTGTGAGCTAATTGTAGGCTGATGATGACAATTGGTTACGTTTTTCTCTGATCGCTGGATGTTTGGTGAGAATCAAACTCTTCAGCAAAAATCACACATATATTATAATTAGACAGTATTTACTTTTGCCCTATGTCCATGCTTAATGACACTAGACACGACTGGCGACTAAAAGTGTCACTGTAAAAATATTCTGCCAATATACTGGTGATATAAGGAGAATAGCAAATGCAAATTTTTTTGAATATTTTGTATAAATCCCAGACTTTTTTTCAGACATTGATAAGACCAATATGCATTCATCCAAGTGATGATAATTACCATTTGGTTTTTAAATTAAAGGTTTTCTTTTGAGAGCATTCTAGATTCAAACATAGTTGTAAGAAGTAGTAGAGAGATCCTATGTACTCTTTACCTCCTTTCCTCCAATGAAAACTTCTTGAAAAACTGTAGCACGATATTGCAACCAGGATATTGGCATTGATAGTCAGGATACAGTACATGTCCATCACCTCATGAGTCCCTCATATTGCATTTTTACAGTCACATCACTTTCCTCCCAATCCTACCCCTCCTTACCCTTCTGGCTATCACTAATCTGTTCTCCAATCTATAATTTTGTGATTTCAATAATGTCACATGAATGAAATCATAGAGTATATAACCTTAAGGTACTGGCTTTTTTCACTCGTAGTTCTCTGGAAATTCATCCAGGTTGTTGCATGTATCAATGGTTCATTCGTTTTAATTGCTGAGTACTATTCCGTGGAATGGCTATATCACATTATTTTAAACATTCACATGGTGAAGGACACCTGAGTTGTTCCTATTTTTTTGCCTATATGAATAAGCCTGCTATAAACATTTGTTTTCAGGTTTTTGCGTAAAAATAAATTATTTCTCTGGAAAGCTCATTTGCACAGTAGGTAGCTGCATATTTCCTTTTTTTAAGTAACTGTAAATAATATTATATTTTTAATTTTAGTATCTATGTGTCAAGTGCTAGTATATTACTCAGGGAAAATTTGATGTTTCTGCTTATCTTGTATCCTGTGACTTTGCAGAACTCATCTATTAATGCTTTCTGAGTTTTCTCATTGATTCCTTGGGATTTTTTTACATAGACAATTATATCATCGGCAAGTAGGAAACTGACATATTTTCCAACCTGTATGCCTTTTGTTTTCTTTTATTTTCTTGTATTTGCCAACAGCCATGAATAAAAGTTTAGAGAGCAGACAATTTTGTCTTGTTTCCAATCTCAGGGGTAAAACATTCAATCTTTCACTAACAGGTATAATGTTAGTTGTAGACTTTAGTTCCTCTTTACCAAGTTGAGGAATTCCCTTCTCTACTCAAATTCTTCTGAGGATTTTTAGCACGAACGAGTGTTGAATTTTGTGAAATATTTTTCTGCCTAGATTGATATGAATATGAAATTTTTCTTCTCTAGCTAGCTAATATAGTGGATGACATTAATTGATTTTGAACACTGAACCAGCCTTGCATAGCTGGAATAAACCCACTTGGTATGGTGTATAATTCCTTTTTTATATTGTTGAATTCTATTTGGTAATATTTTATTCGGAGTTTTGTACCTATATTCATAAGTGATACTGGTCTATAGTTTTCTCTTTTGTACCAGCTTTTGGTTTTGTATCAAGGTAATATGAGATTCAAGAAATTAATTGAAAAGTGTTCTCTCCTAGTTTCTGGAAGAGATTGTATAGAATTGGTGTTAATTCTTTCAAGATTTGGTAAAATGTCCAATTAACCCATCAGAGACTGGGGATTTCTTTTGAGGGAAATTTTTAAACTATAAATTCAATTTGCTTAAGAGTTATGCTTGTTGAGATTTTCTGTTTCCACTTGAATCTGTTTTGTATTTTGTATTTTTAGAGGAATTGGTCCATGCTATCTAAATTGTCAAGTTTATATGTGTAGAATTGTTTGTAGTATTCCTTTAGTACTGTTTTCATGTCTGCAGAGTCGGTAATGATATTCCCTCTTACGTTCCAGATACTGGTAATTTCTGTCTTTTCTTCTTTATCAGTCTTGCTAGAGATTTGACAATTTTATTAATCTCATCAAAGAACTATTTGTTTTATTGATTTTCTCTATTGTGTTACTGTTTTCCATTTCATGGATTTGTGTTCTTCTCTTTCTAATATTCTTCCATTTGCTTGCTTTGTGTTCATTTTGTTCCTATGTTTCTAGGTTTTGAAGTGGAAATTTAGATTATAAGCTTTTCTAATATATGCAAGCCATGCTGTAGTAGGCATCCCACATATAAAGTAGAGGAAGATGGGCACAGATGTCAGCTCAGGGCCAGTCTTCCTCAGCAAAAAGAGGAGGATTGGTAGTAGTTAGCTCAGGGCTAATCTTCCTCCAAAAAAAAAAAAGAACAATAAATTTGTTGAGTTTGCTTTATGGCCTAGTGTATGGATTATTTTGGTATATGTCCCATGAACACTATTAAAGAATGTGAATTCTGCTGTTTTGGGGAGCAGCAATTAGATACTGTTGCTTGATGCTGTTGAATTTTTCTCTTGCTGATTTTCTCTTTAGTTGTTCTACCAATTGTTGAGAGAGGAGTGTTGAGAGAGGGGTTAGAAACTGTTCTAAACAGTTTCTCAAGGTATTTTATCATATATTCATAATCTATCCTGGTTTACTGGTGGTGTAAATTTATCAGTTCATATGAAATGTAGAATTCTTTCCTCCATTTACATCCCTTTACCTTCTCGCATTATAATTGTCTTAAATTGTATCTATCATGCAGTATAATAATTTTTGCTCCAACTATCCAACATAATTTAGAAAACTCTGGAGAAGAAGGAAAGTCTATTATATATACTCATATTTTTGTTTATTATGCTCTTTCTTCCTTTATGTTGTTCCCAGATTTCTTTCTTCATCAATCTTTTCTGCTTATAGACTTCCTTTATCCATTCATTTAGTGTATATCTGCAGCAAAAAATTCTTTTAGGTTTCCTCCTTGTAGATATTGCCTTCATTCCTGAAGAATATTATCACTGGATCTAAGATTCTGAGTTGACAGTTTTCTTTCAGCATTTTTTCTTTCATTACAAAATGCTATGCCCCTGGGGTCAGCTCCATGACATACTGGTTAAGTTTGGTGTGCTCTGCTTTGGTGGCCAGGTTTGCAGGTTCTGATCCTGGGCACAGACCTACACCACTCATCAGTCATGCTGTGGCAGTGACCCACATACAAAATAGAGGAAGATTGGCAACAGGTGTTAGCTTAGGGCCACTAATTCACAGCTAAAAAAAAAAAAGAAAGAAAGAAAAAGAATGCTGTGCCACTTCCTTTAAGCTTATATAGTTTGTAATAAGAAATCTGCTGTTATTCAAAATGTTTTACTTCTCTGGGTCAGGTACCATTCCTCTTTTGATGTTTTCTTTGGATTTAGCTTTAGAAGTTTTACTACTGTGTGTCTTGTTTTGTATTTCTTTGGTCTTATTCTGTTTGCAATTAGCTCAGCTTCTGGAATATGTGTTTCTCTTTTACCAAATTTAGCAACTTTCTCCAGCAATTACCTCTTCGAATACTTTTTGAGCCCTGCCCTCTTTCTCTTCTCCTTCTGGGACTCTGATGACACAAATGTTAAGTGTCATAGTCTCACAGATCCCTGAGGCTCTGGTCATTTTTTTTTCAGTATATTTTCTCTGTTTTTCAGATTGGGTAACTTTTATTGTTCTACTAGTTCTTAGATCCTTTCCTCTGTGTTCTTCATTCTGCTTTTGAACTCATCCTTTGAAATTTTAATTTCAATTATTGTGTTTTTCAGTTTTAAAATTTCCATTTTCTTCTTTATATCTTCTATCTTCCTATTTTTTGCTGAAACTTTCTATTTATTAATTTGTTTCAAGCATATTTGTAATTGATGGATTTTTATGATGGCTACTTTTAAATTTTTGTTAGATAATTCTACCATCTCTGTCATTTTCGTGTTGGTATCTCTCTATTGTCTTTATTTTCATTTAGTTTGAGACCTTCCTAGTTCTTGGCCTGACAAATGATTTTTTTTTTTTTTTTTGAAACTTGAACATGTAGGCCTTACATAATAAGATTCTGGATCTTACTTAAACCTGTTTTACATGGATTCTTCTGACACTTTTCTAACAAGGGAAGAAGACAGCACACATCCCAATTGCTAAGTGATAGTAGATATGGTACAGGTTCCCTTCATGGCCTCCTTTGACCCTCAGATGGAGTCAACATTACTTCAGGGGGTTTGTACTCCCTACTAGACCTCCACTGGTACCTCTTCAGCAGGAAAAAGTAGGAGAGCTTTGTTCGTGTTCCCCACTCGGCCTCCACTAACCCCACAGCGATGGAGGTGTGACCTCATTACCACTGGACAGTGGTGAAATTTCTGACTCTCCCCTAGTCCTCCTCTGATATCACCTCAGTGAGGAGGAGGAAGTATGCCTTGTTACTGGCAGGTGATGATGGAAATCCAGGCTCCCCATGTGGTCATTACACCACAGAGGTAGAGGGCTCATTACCACCTCGCAGGGATGATCCCTGGCTCCCTACCTAGTCTTTGCTGACACCACTGTAGCAGGTGGGTTGGAGCATCTCTTTCCATTCTGACAAGGATGGAAGTCTAGGATCAATTCTCAACCTTTTCTGGCAGGACCAGGGTTGGGGCCTTAGATTTTCCTATGGTGTTTGGCTGGAATAGAATGATTACTGCCTAAAAAATACTTCTGTCCCACTAGACTACTCCTTTCCTGGTATCTGGCCAGAGAGAGCAGCCTTTGGGTGGACTCTTTTTGATTTGTTTTTGTTGGTATTTTCAGCTCAAAGTTTGCCCAGGAAACTCATTATGCTGTCATTGTTTGTGTACCAAGGTCACTGCTTAGTCTGCCTTCTTCTTTCTACCTTCCAGAGTCTATGTTTGCTTTTTAAATATATAATTTCCAGAGCTTTTAATTGTACTTAGCAGAAAGAAAAGGGAAAGATATATTTACTCCATCATTCCAAACTTAGTTACCATTTGATTTTTCTGGACCTGTCTATGAATGTGTAATGTTTCTTTTTCTGAGAAACTTTAACTCATTATTCTGAGAGGACATGGTAGAAGTCTGTTAGGCATACACTGCATAATATTCCTGATTATCAGTGTTTAAGGCTTCTACACCACTCAAAGCACTACAGCAACGCTTGGTAACTGAAATTGTACACAGTGCATCTATGGGCATTGCTTAAAGTGACCCAAAAAGTTTCTTCAGGCAACTCTCTTTCAGTTCATCCAGGACAGCACAGCATTTATCTGTTTTCCATTCTGGGCTTAGATATAAAATTTTATTTGAATAAAAAATTCCGTTGATTAGAAAAAAAATTTGAAAATATCTTAAATTCCAACTTTTCTCAACTAGAGCTTTACAAAAGAATTCAATCCTACTGTAGGTGATTTGAGCAACTATTTTCTCAGCTCTCTCCTGAGTGGTACATAGCTAGTAACATTCTAGACACATAGGATAGAGCTTCATGCATTACATACAATGAATATCTTAGGGCATGGGGTATTAATTCTATTGTGAAACAGGTAAGAAAGATTGCAACTAGCACATATTGTCAAGAGTTTCCTCAAGATATATTACAAATAACTAAGAGCTTAAAACAAGAGCCTGAGCTGTTTCAGATATGAAAAGATAATTATACCAATCAACTTGAAAGAAAGAAATTTATTTTTATTCTAAAAAGGGAAACAGAAGCAGCTTTTGAGCATCTAATCAAATTACACCGTACCAATTACAAAGGCAAAGTGACTGTATTCATTGTGCCAAATATTTACGTAAACGTTAAATACAAAGAGTGAAGATAATATCAGGTTTGTGAATGTCATGCTAAATTCATGAAAATCTTATTGACCAGTACCTGTAGAATGTATTATAGGGATAGAAATTTATCATCTAGCAAAGCTTGAAAACTTTAATAGTCAAACTCATAAAATATTCATTTTTATTCCTGTTCATGGATCGAAAAGATACTTTTCATTCTTCATCTTGATTTTAGTTCATCCCAAATGAGCCACTATAGCTATGCCATTCAAGTGCAAGCCCACTGGGGGCAAAATGGTGTTTCCAATGTGCTATTGTACAAGTTGGTGCTCTATCTATTGTGACTTAGAATAGAGCAAATGCACCCCTCTATATTCTCCTAGGAAGTTTGATGACACATGAAGGCAACTAGAAGGGCCTATGGATTATAGTAAAATGAGCCACTCAGAACAGACTTCCCCTGTCTGAAACCATAGCTTTTCCTCAGCTCTTATCATCAAGAAACATACAGATGAACACAGAGATGGAAAGAAGCAAAACATATTAAGTGCAGTAAAAATGTCTGCTTCAATGAACTTGTCAACATTGCGTGAATGACGAAACCCAGATATTCACCCAGAGGGCTCCCTTGCACCATTAAATGTTCTGGGGACTGGCCAGTCTCTGAATTTCAATACTGACAGCAACATTTTAACTGCATTTTCTACAGATCAACAGTGGTGCAGTCAGATTCTTAGTAGTTAAGAGCTGCAAAGATGAATATGTCAGAGTAGCAGAATATTTGACAATATCATCAAGAACTTTTAATTTTAAGTGCTTAAAGAGTTACTTTTTATTGGAGGACAAAGAACTACTTTACTTTTGTTTGTGAAAAGATTTTTTAAAAATCATCAAGAACCAGCTAAGACGAAGGCTACAAGAAATCATGAAAATCAATCAAACATTATAGTTTTCATTGTAATCAGATTGATCTAGAAAGACATAAGAATTCTCTTCCCAGGAACGAATCATAAGAAAGTTTGTGTATGAAATCTAGATTATTAAAGACCAGTTGACACTAAACGTTCTTCCTTATGGCTCAGCATGATCTCAAAGACATACAACTACAGCAAAAACAAAACCAAAACCTGAACAAAACCTGATTCTTTTGAGGGGCCCGTTAACAAAAAGAAAGAGGTCTGGTCGTCTACATATCCTAGAAGACCATAGAGAACAGAAACAAGATAATTGATTTCCCTATAAAATACTAAAAAATGGGCATGGGATAAGTAGGTTATAATCCAAAGTATACTGCTTCTCTCTTTAGGGGTCCTTTTTGTGTTTGTTCTCAATTAAATACCTGCATGATGACAATGAATGAAATGTGTTGTGGTCAAATGTAAAGGTTTATGTTGAATGAAGCTGTGGATTGGAAGCACTTCATCTTCTACCTGTTTACTGAAGCCCTAAATAGCACCAGCACCCATTTTTCTCAGGTCCAAGTCTACCCTAGTTATCCACTTTCTACAAAGATCCATATTCTTTGGATCCATAGTCTTGGGATTGGCAGAGGGTTATGAACATATTTAAATAGAATTTATATTATTTATTTCAGTTGTGTTCTAATCTGTAAGAATACCTATATATTTAAAATAAACTTTCTATAGCTTTGAACTTTATAGTTTTACAGTATGAGTAAAGCCATAGAAATAATAAGGATTTATGTTCTTTGCTGAGTTCTTCATCTTCACTATTCCCTCTCACCCTTAAGTGGTGGTGAAAAAGTAAAAACAGATTTAGTGTCCTATTTCTATTACGGACGAAATACTTCAACTTTTTGAGAATTACCTCTTTGAAAGAGACATCTATTTGTATTCATGACAAGGTTATAGTCATTTGTAATTCTACTAGTAATTTAAGTAATAGTTTATAGGAAACTATGGAATATATACAGCAATAGCACAAGAAGCACAGTCAACAATATAACATCAATTCTAGTATCTATGTGAAATTGACCTAGACTCCTCCAAAAGATGATAGGGAGGGGGACTGGAGGAAATAAATTCTTAGGCTATTTTTTTCTTATACTATTAATTATTATTCTATTTTTTAGATAAAAAATTTTTTAAAAACCACAAACCGTATAATACAACTGCTATGTCTAATGAGTCATCAAGATTTATAGAGAGAACATCTTACTAATATTACTGGCAAATAATTGAAAATATATTAAATACATATAAACTGGAATCTAGCCTGTAGTCTATTGGGCAAACAAACATTCCTCAAAGGCATGTAGGGATCCTACACTCAGAGTGAGAAATTTTCCTTCTTGGAGTCTACTAAAGGAAGATAGAGTTAGAAAATAAAATTAAGTAATTGTGCTGTGTTTAGGCTATGGGGAAGAAATAAATAAAAAGCTAATTGGACAGAAGAGTAGCAAGACATCAGGGAAACCAGATTTTCTTGTTGCTTGGGGTGTTTTGTTTCAATAAATTAGAAAGGTGTAAATTACACTCCAAATTGAAATTCAATCTACTACCATAAGTAGAAAAAAGCAAGTTCTACGTATCCACATTTGCATTTTTATTCATGAGACCTTTAGATCTATGACAAAGGGACCACCTGATGTCAGAGCTCTTTCAAAAAATCAGTTCAAAAGCACATAGGTTCCACAAAATGAGACTGTGACAGAGATGGAGTCTTGATGATGTCTTTTTAAAATGCTGTTTAAAAGAATGTTGAAAAAGGTGAGAATTGTCCAAGGATTTAGAAAAGAATTAAGGAGGCATCTAGAATTGATTACAGACCAGTTGCTAAATAGTAGATAACTTATAGATTAGACAGAAGTGGAAAAAATTAGGAAATGCTGGAGCATAATTATATCAGTAGTGATACTATGCTATACTCCAAACAAAAATTTTTTTGTGTTTTTATGATGATACCAGGAACTCTCCAAAATCTGAAACCGTTCCCACACTTAAAATCAAAAGTGTGGTCTAAGTAACTAATATCACTTTTGGCTTTAATATTCTCTGATTTCAATATGTACATGAAGTGAAGTTTAATAAAAGAACCAGTAGTTCTCATTCAAGGCCTAGGGTGAATTTGTGGAATAAGCTTGGTATCTTCATTCAACAACTTATTAGATTTTCATTTTCATTCGAGTCCTGTAATTTGGTGAATGGTTGTAAAAAATAAAAAACTTTTAAAACATCTCATGAGGATATGTTCAAAATAATTTTAATTTTCTATAATTATGTAGATTGAAATACTGAGATATGGTTTTACGTCACTTGACTGAAAAACATTGGAGAGAAGGCTATTGCCAAGTAGTTGGTGTGGGTGTGAAGAATGTGGGGAATGAGAACCTGTCATGTGCTGCTGATTGGAGCATAGACTAGTAAGGTCAGCCTGGGGAGCACATTGGACCGATAAGGCCACTTAAGCATTACCCTACTCCATGAGGAATGGAGTAACTCCACTTAGGGTATTCATATCCCAAAGAAATGTGATGCGAGCCCAGATTGTGTACAAAATGTTCATGAAAATGTCATTTGTACTGGCAGAAATTGGAAAGACTCTTTGTGTCCACCAGTATGAGAATAGGTAAAATGGCATGAATTCACACTGTTGACTAAGGCAATCGAGACTATATACAACAGATCTTAAAAAATATTGTATTGTGAAAAATGTAAAACACAGATTGTCACATTACATGAAACCATTTAGACAAATGAAAAATACATGCAAAGAAAACAACAGGAAACCATGTTGTTAGAATACAAACACAAACATACACATTCAACACAATTAAATGGTTTTCTTTGTGACAGGAGGAGAAGGAGATTGAGGCATGGGGATAAAAGAGAATAAACAAACATCAATAAAATAAATAAATAGCCAAATAAATAAAAAATAAAATGGAACAACAATGATAACTGTGCCTTCATCTGGAGAATACAATCAATGAACGCTCTATATCTGGGGTCTAGAAATAAAAATTTAAAAACCTAATAAATGTGTTATTTGAAATGAAATGAATAGCAAAAATTTACATCTAAAACTGAAAACAAAACAAAAAGAACCCCTCCAGGAGATTTGCGTACACTAATCGGTATATGCTCACTATGTGCCAGATACATACTATTTACTTTTAATGTATCATCTCTTTTAATCCTCACAGTAACTCCATAAAATAGGTGTTCTTTTCCTCAGTTTACATTTAGGGTAACTGATCCTTAAGAGGCTCATGATTGCCCCAAGCCACAGAGTTTTTTTGTGGTAGAAACAAGATTCCAAACCAGATATCTTGACACTGAAGCTCATCTGTGTAACCTCTATAAAACGTATAGCAAAGTTTCCAAAAAGAGTAGTCCACATTTGTTATGTCTTCTCCCTATTCCTTCATCCCATTTGTTTAATCACTTTTCATCCCCACCACTCCCAGATAAGTGCTGTCACGAACGTTCCATTTGACCTCATCATTGCCAAATCCACTAACGCCTCTACGGGACTGGACAATGCTGATCACGCACTTGACACTCTTGCCTCCGATTACACACACCCGCACCTCGTCTGGTTCTCTTCATCCCTTCCTAACACTGTCTCCTTTGACCAGCTTTGCCCAGTCCTTTCTAAACCTTGGTATTCCTCAGGGTTTTAATCTCGGTGACTTTAGTGACTGGTAGTCTCTCCACGTGTTCGCTTGTGATAATCTCAGACAATCATGGCTTATAAATTGATAAATTCTAAATCCATTCACTTCACCAAAATATAGAAATCAGATTTAATTTGTTTCCTTTTTACTCTACTTTCCATAATTAATCAATGGATGAATCTTGAAGATTTTAGCTTTTAAATGATTTTCCAAGCCATACTCTGTTTTTAAACCCTATTAACCCTGCCTGGGTTCAGACCTGCGTTATTTCTTGGCTATACTGTCATAGTAGCCACCTGATTGATCTCCTTTTCTCTAATTTTGTTCTTCTTATCCTGAATTCGTACTAATCAAGCTGGCCTACTGATTTAAAGCTCCTCTTTCAAACTCTTCAATCACTTTTCATTCTCTACAGGGTTATCTTAATTTCCGTGGCAGAACTTACAAATTCTTCTATGACCTGGTTCTTGAACTGCTCCTGTGCACCCCATTTCATTATCTAGGGATACTGAACTAATAATTCCTTGTACTAAGCTGGTTACTATGTCTATTCTTTATAATATTCTCTGCCCAGAATACCTTTTCCATCTTTCTTTCCCTGTATTGTAGTTTTTCACTTTCAAAGACCCAGCTGAGGCATTATCTTCTCCATAAAGCCCTGCATTAATGCCTCAGCTGCCCTACCATATCATCTGGGCCATGCTTCCATCAGGAAACTTCTGTTTTATCTTGAAAATATTTACTTATGCATCTGTCTACTTCAACGTACACATGTTGAGAGGAGAAATCCTCAGTGCCTAGCATGGTGCCCAATGCTTAGCAGGTTTTCACACAAATCTGACGAAATGAGTTCGCCTATAATTGCTATACATTAGCGTTAATGTCATTTAGAATAGCTCAATTCTCAGGTTCTGTCCTATTTGAATACAGATTTCTGTGCTTGGTTTTTCTCTTTTTGGCATATAGGGAAGAGAAAAAATGGTGACTGATAAAGTTACATAGTCATTGTTGAATAACAAGTAAAGAAATCCTTTGAGGAGTGTGTTTTTGAATATGTATGTTCAACATGATTTGCCATCTTTATCAACCATCATTACCAGGAAATGAAAAAAGACCTATAATTATTTTTGGTTTTCTGAAGTGAAACCACACAAATGTAGACATGATAATGAGCTGAATTTCAGTGAAAGGATATTGGTGGCAGTTGTGTTTTCAGTTATAAAATCTGAGTTTACTGGGAATCTCAAAAGTGTGCTTAAGAGTGTTCCTCATTTCTATCATCCCTTTGATATGACATTTGCACAAACCACCACCACATGCAGGAACATTTATCAACAACGATTACATTTTATTTGTATCTAGTATTTGATAATAGATAGAATGGACATTTGTGTTATCTATTGTTTTATAATAGATATAATAGATATTTGTACTATCTATTATTTTATAGCAGATTTAATAGATACAAATAGACACAGCTCATATAACTTCTCTTCTGGTTCTGTTTGAGGTCAATGCAAATAATATCTAGTAATACTTTTATTATCGTACTACTATAGTAGAAAGGCATATTCTATATAAAATCATTTTCCCTTAAAAGAGATCAGCATTCTACTGAAACTTCTTTAACTATATTAACTTTAAAGATGATTTAAAGTGTTTTTTTAGCATAAGTCTTCAATTCAAAGATACTGGGTTTTTTTCTGCAAACAGTCTCTAAAATAAAATGTTTGCACTTTGTTTAGGATTATGTTAAACATCTTTGGAAAGGTAGTATGGAAAGCAGAAGATAGATAAAATCAACAGGAGTTTAAAAAATCCATAATTATACCGGAAAATGTCAGCACTTCTTTCCCAAAAGTTGATAGAAAAGTAAACCGAAAAAGATTAAGCATATAAATGACTTGAAAAACTCTAGCAGCCAATGCTATCGATTCAATATTCATAGAATTTTATGCAAAATACATATTCTTTGTTTAGGTGCATATGGAGCATTCACAAAGATAGACCATATGCTAGCTCATAAAATGGGTCTCAATCAACATTTAAAAATTTAAATTGTACGAAGTATATTCTCTAATCACTGCAGAATTGAATTAGAAATCAATAATGAAATTGTGTCTGAAAAATCCATATTTGAAAATTAAACTACATACTTCTACATAAGTCATCATTAAAAGAAGAAATCATTACAGAAATTTAGAAAATATTTTGAACTGAGTCATAACAACTCATCTTATCAAAAACTGTGAGATGTTGATCAAGCAGTGTTGAGAGGGAGCTAGATAGCCTTATATGCTTATATTACAAAATAAAAAAGAGATGAAGTCAATGATGTTCATCTGTTGAATAAACAAGAAAAAAAGAGAGTAAAATAAAACAAGCAGAAGAAAGGAATTAGTAAAGATTAAAATAAGAAGTCACTTAGTAGAAAATCGGCAAATAAGAGGCAAGAGAAACCAAAAGCTAGTTCTTTGAAAAAGAAACTTCAATAATTTAGATTTTAGCAAGACTGATTAGCAAAAAGAAAGAAAGAAAGAGAGAAAAATATGCAAATTGCCAATAATAAAAGACTGGATTCCTTACAGATTGTTTGGACATTAAAAGGAAAATCTTTAAAACTATGAAAAACTTTATACCAACACTTTCTACAACTTAGATGAAATAGACAAACACTTTGAAAGACAGAAATTATCAGTACTGACTCAAAAAAGAATAGAAAAGCTGAATAACCATAAAAATATTAAAGAAACTGAATGTGTAATTCAAAAGTTGTACAAATAATATCCATGCCCAAATGGCTTCACGGCAAAATTCTGTCAAACATTTAAGAAAGAAATACTATTCCTACATATCTCCTTTCAAAAATAGAGAAGGAAGGAACACCTTACAACTCAATTTTGGATGCCACCATTATTCTGATACCAAAACCAGACCAAAAAAGATTATAAGAAAACTACAAAACAATATCTGTCACGCACATAAACAATAAAAGCCTTTAACAATATTATAACAAGTAAACTTAATGATATATAAAACATACTACCTCATGACCAGGTAAATTAATCCCAGAAATGAAAGTTTAAGACTCAAACATTAATGATGCATTTCAACAGAATAGAAGAAAAGGAAAAAACCTATAATCATTTCAAGAGATATAGAAAAAGAATTTGACAAAATTCAATGCCTATTCAGGATAAAAACTGTCAGTAAGCAAGAATAGAAAGAAACTCAGTTTCATAAAGGGCATGCTAATTGGCAAGACTGTGATTTTCCCCTAGGACCCCAAATTAGGCAAAGAAGTCTCCCTCACTACTTCTATGCAGCATTGTACTGAAAGATCTAAGCGCAATAATGAAAAAAGAGCAAAAGAAAGAAAGACTTTCTTTCAGATTGGAATGGAAGAAGTAAAATTGATCTAATTTAAAAATGACATGATCATCTAGATAGAAAAACCTGGAGGATTAACAAAAAAGCTACTAGAAATAATAAATGAGTTTAGTAAGGTTACAAGATAAAAGATCAATATAAAAAGTCAACTTTCTCTATACTAACAACAAACAAATGGAAAATAAAATTTAAAAATGCCACTTACAAAAGCATAAAAAAAGCATGATATATTTAGAAGTAAATTCCATAAAATATGTACAAGACCTCAATACTACAAATGTCTGAAACTAAGGAAGACGTAAACAAATGAAGAGATAGACCACGTTATGGATTGAAGGACACGTTATTGTCAAGATGTTCATTTCTCCCCAAGTAGATGTAAAGAATCAAAGCAATTCCTTTAAATCCTAGCACACGTGTCTGTACCAAAGAATAAGTTAATTCTAAAATTTATATTGAAAAACAAAGAAGAATAGCCAAAATAATTTAAACAAAAGAACGTAATTGGAGAATTTCTCACACATTATTTCAAGACTTGCTATAAAGCTACACTAATCAAGGGAGTGAATAAGGTTAAATGGCACAGAATAGTGTGCCTGGATATAGAACCACACATGTATGGTCAATTGATTTTTCATAAAGGTGCTAAGGTAATTTAATGGAGAAAGAATAATCTTTTCAAAGATCGATTAAATAATTGGGTATCCACATGGAAATGAAACAACCTCAAAAATACCACACACCATTCACAAAAATTAACTTAAAATGTATTGTAGACATAAAAGTGAAACCAAATCTATAAAATTTCCAGAAGAAAATATAGAGGAATATCTGCATAAACTTGGTCTAGGAAAAAGTTTCACAGAGAGGACACATAGATCATTAATTATAAATAAAAAAAGACAAATTGGACTTTATAAAATTTCAAATCTTCTGCACTACACCGGAGAGTGCTGTGTAAGTGAAAACACAAGCCAAATAGTGAGATAAATATTTACAATACATAAATGTGACAAAGGATTTGCCTCTAGAATATATAAAGAACTTTAGAAATCAAAAATAAGATGGAGAACCCAATGAAAATGTGGACAAAAAGATTTGAACAGACATGTCACAAAACAACATAGATAAAGAGTTAATAAGCACAGGGAGAGATGTACAACATCAATGCAAGGAAATGCAAAAATCACAATCATATACCACCAGACACCTATAAGACTGACCATAACACATGTTCATTAGGATATAGAGCAACTGGAACTCGTATATAGTGTTGATGGGAACGCAATATTGGTATATCCACTTTGAAAAACTGTTTAGCCATTTCTTACAAAGTCAAATGTATACTTACCATGTGATCTAGCAATTCCATTCCTACATAGCCAAGCGAATAAACACATGTCTCCTCAAAAACTTGTATGAAAATCTTCAGAGCAGTTTTATTCATAAGAGTCTTGAACTGGAAAACAATTCAAATATCCATCAACAGATGAATGGACGCACAAGTTGTGGTATATGCATACAATGGAACACTAGTCCTCTGATATACATAACAATGTGATACATTCCAAGAACATTATGCTAAATGAATGAAGTCAGATACACAAGAGTCCCCTCTGTGGTATCACGTTTCTATGAAATTCTAGAATGGGAAAAGCTAATCAGTGAAAGAAAGCAGATCGTCCTTGGATTTGGGGCTATCTTAGTCCATTTGGCCTGCTACGACAAAAATACCATAGACTAGGTGGCTTATAAACAACAGAAATTTATTTCCCACAGTCCTGGAGACTGGGAAGTCCAAGAAGGAGTCAACAGCATCATCTGGTGAGGGTCTGCGTCCTCGTTCGTAGGCCACCGTCTTCTTGCTGGGTCCTCACACAGTGGAAGGGGCCAGGGAGCTCTCTGGGGTTTCTTTTATTAAGGCACAAATCTCGTTTATGACGGCTCCACCCTCGTGACCTAATCACCACTCAAAGGCCCGACTCCCAATGCCATCACATTGGAGATTAGGTTTCAACATATGAATTTGGGGGGACACAAACACTCAGTTGATAGCATGGGGAATTGATGGAAGGAGTATGAGGGAATTTCAGGGAGTATTGAAAATATTTAGTATCTTGATTAAGTGGGTAATTATTTAGTATATATATTTGCCAAAACTGGGCAAACCGCCACTTAACATGAGTGTAATATAGTTTACGTAAATTATACCTTGATAGAGTTGACTTTCAAAGTTGTAAAACTGTTTAGTATAATATGGTAACATAATAATTACAACAGTCTGACAATCAGGAATAATTCTGAGGAAGTTAAATAGAGGCTATTTAATAAATGTAAGTCAGTCACAAACACTTTTTTGAGAATTTAAGTGAAATATATTTGAACTCTAATTTTAAAAGTATTTAATTAAAAGGCAGAAATAGAACTAATATTTACTGATTATACATTATCTAGTAAATTCTTTTCATATTTTGTCCCATCAATCTTTGTCTCATTTTACACGTGAAAAATCTGAGACTCAGAGATGTTAAGAAAATTGACCAAATCTCCATCTTCTAAAGTGAGAAAATAAAGCCAAGGCTGTCTGATTCCAAAAATTGATTCTTTCTGTAACTCCATGCTGAATTCCTTTATGAAGACCTAGAATATTCATGAATATTCTCTCTACTATGAAGTGATAGTTTGGGCTCCCAGGATTTCCACATGGCACTTGGGCAGTAGCCACAGTTTTAGAAATATTTAACATAAACTTTTCTCCACTTTTCTTTGGAGCCTTTTTTCTTTGGAGCCTTTTTTCTGTTTGCCCAGAATTTCTGAACTATCCTAAATTTCAATGTTAACCCTTACTATTTTGGATCAAAGAGATAATGGTTGGGATAAATGAGTGAAAAGTCCAAATTATAAGATATTCCTGAAGAAATATAGCTTCATCACTTTTAGGTAGAGAGTGTAATTTGAACCGTCCTCATTAGGGCCACCTAATTCAAGCTCTGTGGTGGAACAGACTAGAATGATTTCCAATTAACATACCAAAGAGCTCCCCAAAAACCTGTTGACTGAAGCTTGTATGGTAGGTTCCTTTCATGTGAAACACACTAAAATGTTTTATTTAGTTTGTATCTGTAACTTATAAATATTTTCATCTTATACTTGATTCTTTTAGAAATCCTTTTTTTTTTGGAGAATGAAAAGAATAAACTAAAAAATAAACAAGCCTCTGTTAAAACTGCTTAGCAAATGTCAAATTAAGAAACACAGAAATAGTCTTAGCTGCAGCAAAAGTTTATTTTTTTTTTTAAATCAGAAGTAGTTATTAAAATGCCTAAAATCTAGAGTGATGCCAAAAGGCAGGTATAAAAGTTAGCCCCTTGGAGTTGAAACAGAATTCATATGTATGACAGGTTCCAAGGATTCCTCTTGCAAGAGAAATATTTGCAGTAGGGGACAGAGGAAAGCCTTTTTTATATTAATTTCTTGAGCTGCTCGTAGCCAGAGCCATCCCCTCTGCTGTTCCCTGTCACTTTTGGAGGTCTTTGAGCGAAGACCAAGCTGCACGCCCGTCCCAATAGTGGTGTTTTCTCTTCAAAGGACCGTTGCTACAGCCTCTCAGTTCTGTGCAGGAATTGAAAAGCCTTTGAAATCGGTGCAGCCTCACCGCACAGCTAGTAATAAGCATTAGAGAAAAACATGCAGCTCATTTGTTTAAAAGTTCATTCGCTTCCGTGTGATTTGGACCGATGTGAGGTAGGTTTTGCTTAGCGTTGCTCAGCCCCATGGCAAAGTAGAGCTAGGCCTCCTTTCAAAGAGCCCCTCAGTGCCTGCCCATTGCTGAGCTTCTGCAACAATGGGGCTTTGAAAGGGGAAAAAAAAAAAAGGAAAAAAGAGAAAAAGAGAAAGAGATGACACCAGTGGGAGAGGCTGACAGCTCAGTCCAGACTCAAACGGTCCTTCTAGTGTCCAGGACAGAGGTGTACATCTGAAGGTAGGCTGAGGTCTGGGTTCAGAACAGCCCAAAGAATTAATTTAAAAGAATTTCCCCGCCCATTCCCTGTAAAGCCAGCAGCAGCAGCTCTGCTAAAATACTTCCCAGATCACAGGGCACTTAGCCATGTAGATTCTGCTGTATTCCCAGAGAATACCCTTTCTGGGAAATAAATCTTAGGAACAGTGGATTCTGGGGTTCTTTTCCACCAGGCACAGATAACAAATAAAAAACCATTGATGTTTTTCATTGAATAGAGGATCGGAACAATCAACACGTTGCTAGAGACAGTTTCTTTCCTCCAGAAACAATGCTCTTTGCAAAGAGAAGGGTGTTCATTAGTCACGATGCATGCAAAGTAACAGTCATTTTGAGGTGAGGAGCGCTCGTTGCAATCAAGATATGTTTTTGCTAACCTACACAGACATATTGACAGTGTTGAGCTATGATGCTAATTCCACAAGCAAATGGATCTGTTGTTATGATCTCTCTGAATGCTTAGAAATAGCTTTTATATTTAAAACCCTATTTTGAGAGCTGTCAGGTTACAGATAATACAAATCCAGTGGTTGAAGTGTGCCAGAGATTTTTGAAATAAATCTGAACAGGTACAAATGATAAATATAATGTCTATAATGTGGGTTTGATGTGTTTGAAAGTACATTTCTAGGTCATCTTTTTAAACCACACTAATTTGTGTGCACAATTAACAACCGTACAATTTAGCTACTGGTAAGCTAAAATAAAGCTTCAAAGAAATGAGAAGGCTAATTAGAAATGGTGCTATGGAAAGACAATAATTTAATTAGAACTGAAATTGCCACATGCCTATAATTAGGCCGATAATTTGGGTATAGCTAAGTCCTGTGAAAATTTAGTCATTCACTGAAATGCTTGATAAGTGGGTAGAATTTGCACATGTCTTGAAGATTCAATAAAACAGAATAATGCTCTACAGGATGAGAAGGCTGTGAGTGTAGTGCAGAAGGAGAGCAGGCTTGGAGGTATACAAATTTGATTTCGAATCCTGTCCTAATTGCCTACTAGCTAAATAACCTTGGGCAATAATTAACCAATGGCAGGATGGATTTCTCAGAAAACAGACTAGAAGAGAGTCTAGCGATCAGGATATTTATGAAGGTGTACCCTTGGAAGCGGCTCTTGTTGAAAAGGGAGAAAGGAGGCCAGAGTGGGCAGAAGGAAGAGGTTGAGTTGAGATGTCTGCCTGGCTAAAGCCCCAGAGGAACACACAGGAAGCTCCGGAGCTCAAGGATTCTTCAGTGATGGCCAGGTCTGGATATTCCAGCATCAATCAGTCGTTGGATCAGCACCACTGAGAGAAGGGATCTAGCCTTGGATGAGCAGCTCTCTGCAGCTGAAAGTGTCTTTGAGGGGCTCTGAGCTGAAAGCCGTCTGCTGACAGCCCTGCCAAGAGCAGGGGGTCTGGGCAGTGCACGGCAATGTGCACCAGAATAACATTTCTAAGCCACAATTAGTTCCCTGTGCACTGGCGATTACACCTACAACTCACAGGTTTATCCTGTTGGGTGGTGCCTAATAAATGGCTGCATTTACTATAGATTTCAAACGGATATCATTTTTGAATTAGCAGACAAGGAAATCATCCTACAATTGATTACATAAAACAGCATTAAAGTAAAATTTTAGTTACTAAAAATCACGTTGAAAATATACCATGTGTCTATTAAGTGATGACTACTAACCCCTTTTTTGTTTATAAACATCACAAACAGAACTAAGCAGTAAATGAATAGCATCTCAGAACATTTAAAGAGATTAGTTTTGCTCTCCTATTAATAGGAAAAGTGCAGCTAATTCCCAGCTCTCAGCAGTTCATATATGCAGGTTGGCACTTAATCTGTAGTAATATTGTTTGATATCTTTAATGTAGCTTTTTTGATGCTGTTAAATATTACAGCATAGATCGTGGCTACTGTGCCCATCCAGAACTATTGTTCCTTAGCTTTTATTAAATCAAATATATATAGTCATGCAACACTTAATAATGGAGATATATTCTGAGCAATGTGTCATTAGGCAATTTTGTCATTGTGTGGACAGCATAGAGTACGCTTGCACAAACCTAGATGGTTTAGCCTATTTACTACACAGCTAAGCTATATGGTACTAACCTTAGGGGACCATCATTGTATATGTGGTCCATTGCTGACCGAAACATAGTTATGCTGTGCATGACTGTAATACCATTGATATTCTTCTGAAGCACTCCAATACTGCATGGTGCCTCCTCATACCCCAGACCAAGTCTTAACGCATTTTCTTTTCTATCACGGTTTAGTAATGCAGAGATATTTGCTGTTTATTCAGCTATGAAGAGTTGGCTTATTTTTGTTGGTGTTGTTGAGGAAGGTTCACCCTGAGCTGACATCTGTGCCAATCTTCCTCTCTTCTGTATATGAGTCACTGTCACAGCATGGCTGCTGACGAGTGGTGTAGGTCCATGCCCAGAAACTAAATCTTGGGTTGCTGGAGCAGAGGGCACCGAACTTAACCACTAGGCCATGGGGCCAGGCCCCTCATTTTTTAATACTACTATTGCTTCAAGTACAGGTTCTACTTGTACGTTTTTTGAGTATCAGATACAACATTGCTTTAGACTGAATGTTTGCGTCCCCTCAAAATTCACGTTAAAACTTAATCCCCAATGAAAAGATATCTAGAGATGAGGCCTTCGAGAGGTGATTACATCCCTTACAAAAGAGTGTACTTATAAAAGAGACCCCAGAGAGCTCCTTTTCCCCTTCTACCACATGAGGACACAGTGAGAAGGTCATCTACAAACTAGGAAGCGGGCTAGTTAGCTAGACACTGAATTTCCCAGTGCCTTGATCTTGGACTTCTCAGCCTCCAGAAATACATTTCTGTTGTTTATAAGCCACGCAGTCTACGATATTTGGTATACCAGGCTGAATGGTCTAGGAAAACACTGAAAACAAACTATATATACCGTAGACTTTCCCTATTTTTCTCTTCTTGTTGAGTTCTAATATTGAAGCTAAGTTTATGGAAACACCATTTCTACAGAAAATGCGTTCCCAGTGTGCTCCCCCAGTGCTTCAGCAGCACAGTATTTTCAATTCTGCGGGAGTCTGAAATGTTTGTCTCACTTTAGATTTTAAGCAAATATCACTTAGTTAAAAATATAAACCTACAAATCGAAAACATGTCACAAGAAGAATTCTGTCCTTTGCAGATTCGGAGCAAAAGACCAGAAATTTGCCTAGCACATATGTTCCTCAGTGCTCCATCGGGTTTGAAAAACTATTGATTATTCAACGAAGAGAGTGATCTTATGTTTTCTCTTTTCCTCAGTGACGAATTTTAGTTTATTAATTTCAGGGAATAGCAAAATTATCACTGTACGTATGGTAGTACATTATTTGAGTCATTTTTCACGAGATTCATCAGGCAGAATAAATTGTTGATGATGATAAGATTCTCATGCTTCTTTGTAGCTTCACAGGAAAATAGGTATTTTGAGTGTTTTGTAATGTGTAAAAAGCTTACAAGTCTTTTAGATAATCACAGATGTTTAGATACATTTTACGGTGAGTATTTTCAGTTGCCTTGCATGAAGCCTGTAACATTACTTTATCTGAATAAGCTAAACCATTTTATGCCTGAGTCAGAATATAATAAAACTGTGTTTTCAGCTACATCACTGTTAGATCAACTTTACGTCATAATGGTCAAGGCTATTAACACAATAAAGACAAACTTGTCTTGAATGTCAAAGTTTAATAATAGAAAACATCTTGGGGTAGGGGGAGATAGTTTATCTTCAGCATGAGTGACCAGAAGGAAACACAGATAATCTTAATGAGTATGAAAAGATGCCAAGAAAACACACATTGAAAACGAAGGTACATGAAAAGAGCTGTGACTGTGAGAGAGTCATGACGTGGGATGGGTCCAGCAATTCGTTCCCACAGACTCATATGGGACATCTTCTCTGTGCCAACCCCTGCCCTAGATAAGACATGTGCATTTGATGGATGGTAGAATTATAGCATTAGAATGATAGAGGCAGGATTTTTAACTGGGAGAGGATTTCATTCTCTCCATGAGATAATAGACAAGAGGCTAAGAAAGCATAATGAGGTTTCTAAGGTAATAAAGTTACTTAGCAGATTCAGGACCAAAATTCCATTCTCCTGATGTCTAGTTTTATACTTATTTTCTTCACCATTCTGGTTTCTATTACTATGAATATTTCTAGAAATTAAGTGTAGCATTTTCCTTCATTGGCCTTATGTAAGACATATTTAAAGAGTCATTCTTGGAGTATGCTCATGTTAAATTACTCAGATCCTAATTCAGCCAAACATATCAAGGCTGGATTCAAAAGAGAGCGAGAGGGCCTTTGTGTTACAAAATATTTGAGAATATTACAAAATCACACACACAAAAGCATCTGTAAGAACAGGATTAGAATGACAAGTCAATGGAACTGTTTTAAAATGAAAGTTTTATTATTTTTCAGGTATGGTGAGGCCGAAAGATCAGAAGATGACTGGCTTTGAAAAGACAGTGTGTACCTCACAGCTCCCAAGAGAAAGGGGTGTACCATACGTCGCAGGGCCACATGGGAAGTACCAGGGTCAATCAGGAGGCAGGAGGAGTAAGGAAAAATGTGAGCAAAAGCCCTTATTGTGGCTTTTGCCCAAAAGAATGGGCAATGCAGGGAGGGCAGGCTTATGATTCGCTATTTTAAATAATTTCAGCAGGCTTCAGGGTGTGGGAGGTGTCTCTAGTTGTCTGGTACCTGGCCCTGGGATGACTAGGGCAGGGCAGTAGAGAGCCAAAGTATAAGAATCCAATAAAGGAAGTGGGGCAGTGGTGCTGGATCAGTTGGTCTGCACAGGAAAGGCATACAACCGGGAAAGTTGTTTACTTTCCCTGTGAACTGGCCAGCCCTAGAATGGGCAGTCCCTTCAGGGTCCGCAAGGCCCCAGATCTCAAAACGTCTGGGTCAGAAACACATGGTTTATACAGGAATAGGATGGAAAGTCTAGAAACAGACCCCAAATACCTATGTATTCACTATAGGGTTAAGAAAATATTTAAAATTGGCACGAGGAGGGCTTTGAAAAATGCAGGATTTACATTCACGTGTAAACCTGAATTTATACATAGTATTCTAGCTACTGATCGGAAAAAAGTGTAACAGCCAGATCTTTATCTTATAACTTGCACACAAATAAATTATAGAGGTTATTTTTTTTTTTTTGCTAATAAACCCTCAAATGTATTTAAAAATACAGTAGAATAATTTGAACATAGTGAGTTGAAGAATAAATATACATATTTTGTTTTGGCCATTCAGTACCTTTAAATGTCAAATCAAGCTACTTTTTCATTATAATTTCTGCATTGGTCATTCCTAGAAAGTGCACCATCATTTTTAGACATTGACATTTGTTTCCTGAGTAAGCAGTACAAATTTCCAATTAGAATAAGGAAGTATCAAACAAAAAGAAGAGGACTTATTTCTGAGATTTCCCCTTCCTTCTTTTTTTTTTTTTTTTTTTTTTTTTTTGCCCCAGTCCAAAGTTTTATATCTTAGTTGCAGGTCATTGTAGTTCCTCTATGTGGCATGCCACCACACCACAGCTTGACAAGCACCACACCCAGGATCCAAACCAGCAAACCCCAGGCCTCTGAAGCAGAGGGCGCAAACCCAACCACTCAGCCACAGGGCTTGTCCCCCTCTTCCTTATTTCTAAAATAAAATAAATATCTTTTTGATATTTACAAACGATTATGCATAGCTAGTTCATTCACCAGGGTTTCTAGTGTATATCCTATTCAGACCTTACTTTAATCTAGATAGTATTTTAAAATTGTTTACATTTGTTGTCATAGCACAGAACTTTAAGACATAACTGATATCTTATTTTTTTTATCACAAAAGATGAAACAGATTCCAACAGGCAGCTCCAGCCTCTCAGAGGAGCTACATAGATTGACCCGCCATAGCTGTCTGATATGCTCAGTTTCTCATAGTCAGTCATACGGACTCTCTAAACATCTTTATGTTTTAAAGCATGGTGATTATATGAAGTCCTTGTATACTCTTTCTCTGGATCAGGATCACTTCCTACTAAAGAAGGCTGTGTTTGGCCTAGATGAAATGGCAAGTTAGATGTGGATTTCTTCAAGTAGTAGCAAAACGCACCTTCATGACAACTTTCTATAAGACCAAATACATTATCATTTGAATCTAGAAGGAAATTTGAGGTTCTCCAACATTTACACACGAAGAGTTCTGAAATTCTTTTCTGGAAGGTGTTCTTATCACCTACAATTGATTTCTAAATACTGCATGATCAAGAGATATCTTGCCCTAAGCACTCCATTAATTTGATATCAATTTGTCTTTCACTGACACGACTCTATAGTCTAGATTGCCTAAGTCCAGGGGAAAGAAATACTCTGACAAGTCTGATTCTTTAAGATTTTCACACAGTATATTTTCGCAAGGTATCCAGTTGTGATATAAAATCCTCACAGCTTTTTTTTTTTTTTTTGAGGACGATTAGCCCTGAGCTAACTGCTGCCAATCCTCCTCTTTTTGCTGTGGAAGACTGGCCCTGAGCTAACATCCATGCCCATCTTCTTCTACTTTATATGTGGGGGGCCTACCACAGCATGGCTGGCCAGGCAGTGCCATGTCCACACCCAGGATCTGAACTGGCGAACCCCGGGCTGCCGAAGTGGATCATGCGCACTTTGCTGCACCACTGGGTGGGCCCCAATCCTCACATCTTTGAATTTGTTCCTAGAACATTAAAGAACCCTCTTTAATCGTAGCAAGAATTACAATATTTGAATAGATCTGTAGCTGTTCTGGTATAGAAAAGGTCTTAGCCATTTGGTAATAGTTCATCACTTTCACATCAGGAACAACATTTTCATAGGAATCTGCTCTCACATTCCTGGGGCATTTTCCTAGGCACTTTAAGAGGTCAGATTTGGTTCCATGGAAATATTCCAAAGCAGTCCACTGACATACACTGCAAGAAAGCCCCCATTACAGCAGTTGGCACCAATCTATTTCCATTATCTATGCATTGTATTAAGGAAATTTCTTCAAGAATTTAATACTTCCATCAACTGTACTCATTTTGGATGAAAGGAAAGGACTAAAAGACCTCAACATTTGTTTCTTGGGCAATAAACACAGCAAGTTTCACTTCAGGATATTGTTCCTTAATTTCGGTAACAAACTTCCACAGTTTACCTTGTAATCAAAAATCTTCTTGAAGAATTTCACTTCAGAAACTCTAGAAAAATTCTGAAACACCATGCATTAGGAAATTGGCTTTCAAAAGAAACTGTTTTTGAATTTTTTATGCCTTTTCTATTCCACATGATGATTCTCATTAACTCACAAATTAAAGAGCAGCTTTATAAAATTCAGTATCTGTATAGTAATTAAGGAAGATTACACTCTAAATCAAATCAAGTCAAGGTATTAAGTTAGGGGCAACCCCCTTACTTCAGAATGAAGTAGATGAGGAAGTTCCTGGCCACCTGACAAGACTCTGTATGTTACTAAATATGCAAAGCTAGAGTCGGAGATTTTGTGTTTTGGATCTGCTGGCTGTGGTAATTCAGGAATATTCAGCACTAATCAAGAATATCAGATCAATTCAAGTCAATTAGCACTTGTCCTTCCTGCTTCCCAGCGTCCTTCTCTCGTGCTTCATTCAACATTAAATCCAAGCACGACTGTTAGGAATAAGAGTGGGGCCTGAATTGTCTCTTCTTGGGAAAGTCTGGCAGCTGAATATAAGCTTTCCACATTCATTGTCAGCATCATCAGTGTGTTCACTTTACGATGGCGCTAATGTTTTTCTCTTTTAGAAAGATATTTCCTTATTTTAAACATGAAATTTATTTTCGATATTTAACTCATAAAACAAAATATTAATATCTCAAAGTATCAACCAATGAAATAGAAGGCAAAATCTTTGAATTTTCTACTCTTAATCCTCAACTAATAGTCTAAAATATTATGAGTATGAAACAGTGCTTTTAAAACCACAGTTCGTATAATCATTTAAGTTGTTAGATTTGTGTCTTATTCTTATGGATTTAAAGTATCCTTTGTGATGAAGTATATTTAGCATTTTCTAAAAGGGGAAAATCATTTCCATGTGAGCTATGTGAGCCAGGACTGAAAATGTTTATGTACTTAAATTTTTTTCTATTTCCAAACTCCTTTTTTCTTTGAGGAAGACTGGCCCTGAGTTAACATCCATGCCCATCCTCCTCTACTTTATATGTGGGACGCCTGCCACAGCATGGCTTGACAAGTGATGCCATGTCCACACCCGAGATCTGAACCCGAGAACCCTGGGCTGCAGAAGTGGAATGTGCGAACTTAACCACTGTGTCACCCAGCCCATCCCTAAACTCCTTTTTTATGCTTATTTGAATAAATGAATGAAATATTTTTATGAGGATATTTTGTTCTTTGGATCCTATGTAATATTCTCTAGATCTCCCTGTACTTTTGCATATACAAGAAACTCAAATCCCTAGAAACTCAACGAAGGTAGAGCTGCAATAAATGGATGGTTTGAGTCATTAATTACTCCATTTATTCGTTCTTTAAATATTGATGAGTATCTGTTAATCATGATACAATGTAATAAATGATCTCCCTTGCAGTATATAAGTGAAATCAAAGTTTTAGCTTTTCATAAAATTTTATATTATATCTTTCAGTTGTGTTCTGTTTTGGGGATTCCTTTCTCAACTCCTTTCCTTCCTAGATGTGTGACTTCAGTGGGATGGATTAACTTACTGAGCCTCACTTATTTTACAGAATCACTGTGAGGATTTACAGGATCATGCATATGAAAGTGCTATTAAATTGTAAAACTAAATGGAGACGATATTATTGTTATTACTATTAGATTATTATATCCAATCAAATGTATCAGTATTACTATTACTGTCACTATTAATGTCAGCATGATATGCCCAATCAATGATTCTGTGTATATGCTAAAAAAAAAAATGCCTAAGTGTTGGGAGAAGAGAGAAAGGATGGCAGGAGAGTATCCAAAATTTATAGTGCTAGTGATCAGTTTCTCCAAGAGATGGAACTAACATTTTGTTCTTTGTTGTTAATTTCTACAATAAAAACATTAATGGTGTGATATGCATGTGATTTTAAAGCAAAGAGAAGTACAATTTACACCTTACAATTTGAGTAAATTATGTCATATCCTTCGTGTTTCATGTTCAATAGCCTTCTTGACAATGACAATATATTTTTCCTCTGGGAATTATTTTATATCAGAACATTATGAAATATGGACAATATTGTACATAATTTGAAGGAGTTGGATTATTGGTACTGAATTCAATCCTATTGGTCTCCAGTTCTTCAAAGCCAAAGTGATATACTGCAAGCCTAGAAGACGGCAATTTGTCTTGGGAAAGATTTCAGGCTTTTTCTTTTTTTGAAAGATACAACTTTTAATTTGCTAAATCCATTAATCTACCTTGGTCCTTCGTTCTTTTTATCTAAAAAAAAGTCTATTTATTCTCAACCAGAAGATGTCATTCAAACCCCTTTTATCGTTGAGTTGGGTAGGTTGAAATGATCTGTTCTAACCCACTTTAAAATATGTGTTATTGTCTAGGCCAGAGAATTTTCCCCTCATTATCACTTCATAAAACAACGATGAGAGGAGACTAGACTTCTTACCCTAATGCAGTTGTAATGAAGTGAAAGTTTTCTGGTTTGTTTTGGAGTCTTCCTCACAGAATTTTGCAAACCAAGCCAGAACATACCTTGGCTCATGTATTAGTGCATTTTATTTTTTTCCCCAGAAATTAGAGGTTAGGGACTAGAGGGTTTAAATGAAAGCAAGGAATTCTTAAACAATTTGTGGTTAGTTATTTACTGTGAAAATGAAAATCACAAAATGAAAATCACTAAGTTGGAAGAAATCACCATAATACTGAGAGCTTTTAACGGGTTTAATATAAACATTTCAGAGGGTACTAATGGGAGCTCTGTTACCATTATTGAGAAGTTGATTCTCAAAATCAGAGAAACTAATTGTGGCCTCATGTATAAGTTGGTAAAGTTTTAAAGAAGTAGAAACTATTGAAAAAAGAGATTGAATATTTGTGTAGTAAAATCTACATCTATCTTGTTCTAAATTACACTAGTTGAAAATCATTATTGGTTTAAACCCCACTAGAGAATTCTAATTGGCAATAATGAGATTTTCATTAGTCTTATCCTAGAATCTACATCAACACTTCAGTCTAAAAAGTCGTATGCGTTAATCATAATCTCTATTAAGTGTTTAGAAAGAGAAGGAAGCAACTCTTAAAAAGAATCATGTTCCTCTGCTTCATGCACTGGCCAATTTCTGTAGATTTTATAAACATGCCCCTTCACTATTCATGGAAAAATTCTGCCTTCTTAATAACTACCACATTATGAGCTGCTGAAGTCTTTCTTAAAAAACCACACAACCACACACTAACGTAGCATATAAACTATGATTTTTAGAGTTATTTCACAGAACAACTTGTACAATAGTGAATACACATACTTTTTCAATTTGTGAAACTTGAAGTGTTCAGCTGTACAAAATTAGGAAACAGTTTATTCTTTATTTTATCATTTGCATATCAATATTTGGGAAACAAATGCAAAAAAACAAAATAGAACAGTAGCCAAAAAAGGTGGGATTTTTAACTTCACATTTTCATACTTTCTTTGGGGAAAGTGCGGTAGGTTTATTTTCTTTTTGTCTTCCCATGTAAATGTGACTTTATCTTTGAGGATCCCCTTATAAGCTCTAAGTGAACCCACATTGTCTGTTTTCCTAACTGAAGTTTGAAAATACATTAAATATCTACTGTGCTTCAGTGATGAATATGGTGTTTATTGAATGAAGGCAATTTAAAACTTTTGTGGAAACTTCTAAGGACTATCGATATTTGAAGATATTGCCCTATAAGGAAAAATAATTGTTGTGTATGTGTCAAATTTAATATAATTTTTAAATAAATGGCAGGCTTAATATTGAATCAAAATATTCTGCCTTATTTGGAAGCAATAAGGAGAATACAGGGAATTCTTCTTGCCTCTGGCATTACGAATCTTCGGAAAGGAAAAGCACACCTAAATTGATAAAGTTGTTCATGGACTCTACCACAGTTTTTTGTTACAGAATATTTGTGAGTGCTAGACAATCTATCTAAATGTGCGGGAAAAGGAAACTGTCCAAGACTGATAACTGGTTATGCATTCAAATACGTTCAATTATGTTTGAAGGTCCAGACGCGGCAGCCTACTGGTGAGCTAAAATATATAAAGTACGTTATTAGATATGTAAAACAGTCATTTTATTGTAAATATAGTAAATATTGATAATTTCTTTTCATTCAACCTTATGTTTATACTTGAGGACTAAAACTCTCATAGAAGATATCTCTTCATTAGATAAAATAAAAAGCAGAGGGAGGACAGTTTTGAATACATTTCAATTTGTGCTAAATGCTAAGGGTGAGAAGCTGGAGGGAAGTAAAGAGCTCCATCATGACAGTGTATTTAAGAAAGAGAAAGGTACAAAGCACATTGATTTATGCACCAAAGTTTTGTGGACGGTAAGCATCCACTTTAGTGGGGCAGTGAGAGTGAACCATTACAAAAATAATCATGAGCTAATTCTTATATTTTTTTATATTTTTATGAGATGATCAATTGCTTTCATGGTTATTCACATAGCCATTCATTTATTCTTTTGTTTGCTCAACGCATATTTCCCAAGGCTCCACTGTGTTCTGGAAACACCGAGAGGTGCTAGAGATATGCTTGGAAACAAGACACTGAATTTTTTTCATGTTCTAGGTGATACTCAAACCAGGAGATAAAAATTGTAGTGTAGTGTGCAAAATGCTATAAGGAGACAATTGTAAGATATTAAACTCTCTCTCTCCCTCCTTCTCTCCTTGATTGCTAGCGAGCTCAAAATCCTTCCACTTGCAATAAAAAGGAGCTGATGAATCTTACTCATGATTTTGATTCAATTTTCCACCTTAATTCTCTCTTTGTCCAAATTTTCATACCTACTTATTTTAGCTAGTCTATCATTTTGGAATGAGGGAGAAAATAAAATAAACAAATAAGAAATGGCCCTGCCAATAAATAGATGTTATTATGCTCTAAGAATCAGTTTTCTGCTCCAGAAGAAACTGTTATCTTGAATGACAGCCATATATAGTATAAAAAAATACAAAGCTTGAAGTTACACGGTCTGTATCACAATTTTGAAACGCTGCAAATCACATCTCCTTTGTGGGGACAGCAGCAGTGGGAATTGCTATGAGGATGAGATGAGGTGGTATGTTACACTGTGGCTGGCACACAGCAGGCCCTCAGTAAACATCAGTTGAATTTGACTCTATAACACCTAGATTAAAATAATCATTGGAAGCCTTGAGATTTTTCTCTTGTTAGAATTACTATTTGGTGGTCCTATCCTCTTATTTAAATTATAATCTACACGTCAATTTCACTTGCTAAATTGGTTTCCAGTCATCAAAAGAATAGACAGCACTCCTAAATTTTCAAAAAAGTGACTCATTCCATCTCACCTTTAGGACAAGCACTCAGGACCTCTGACAAATGTGCACTCCACAACCATCTTGGATGTGGCCAGACATGACCTACACATGGCCCTAAAGTTAACGCCTTGTCTCTATAGGAAACCAGCTCAGACTGACTCACTACCTCTTAGTCTCAGCCCTCATTCCAAATTTCCTGGAAGGAAAACTCAATTACCTTAGCCCTAGTTAGAAGATCAATGACCTGATTGAGTGATAAAGGAAAAACATGATATTTAATCTAAAGGAATTTGCAATGAATGTCTATAATTACAATTAGTAAAGAAGTCACTGTTTTCCTATTATTGTTATTTCTTCTCATTACGATAATTGTTTTTATTATTGTCTGGATGTAAGACTTAGTGCTATATTAAGCCCTTTGTCTTTTACTGATATATAATCTCTCAAATGTATTCTTGCTCACAGGACCAAGATGTAAACCTTGCAGTCAAAGAAAGGAGCACAACTTCAAATCAGTTTATAAAAGAATGAACCCCAAATTCCCTGGAAGCAGAAGAGTAACTAATTCTTTAGTGTTGATAAAGGAGAGAAAATTTAGATACAAGCTACTTTTTAGAGGCATCTAAAGAAATGGTACCCAGAGTAGTTTGAGGAGCCACTACCCTGTAAATTGCTGGAGCACTGAGTGAATTATTTTGGACCCCGGTATTAGAAGCCATCACCCACCTTTCTGTCAGAAACTGTTGGGACTTCCCACCATACCTCCCATCCCTGTTTTACATGGTCCCTGCTGGAAGCTCAAGTGTCTCCTTGAAATCTAGTCTGAACATCAGCCTCCTCAATACTTCTTCTGTAGTAACTTTCCCATATTTTCAGCTTCATCTTTGCCACCTCCACGATTTAACTGAAACAAGATGATTCTTAAGATCACTGCTTCCCAAGCAGCCCTTTCAAATGCAAGCAACATTTTAGGCTACAGTCTGGGCACATCACAGCCAGAAGGTGGAGCAGATGTCTGTTCTGCTCCCTAGAGCTCCTTGAGGATCTAGATTCTTCCTGTAAGAACCCCTTTTAAGGTTCGTAACCTCCAGGTAGAGCCTCCTCTCTCCCTCCTTATTACTGGTCACTCACTGTCACTCATCAATAACTCTTGGCTCAAAATCTTGCTTTATATTATCACAAATTTTGCAGTCTTCCTGCCAATGTTCTGGCCACCTACTTGACTCTATCCACTTTCCACAGGAAAGATGGACTAGCGACAGCTGAAAAATTGTTGTGAATAATCACACGGCATGTATGAGTCCCGAGTGTTGGAGGTAAGTCTATAAAGACATAAAGTGGAACTTAAATAATCAAAATTTGATTTACTGTGTCATGCTGGAATGAAGTGTCAAAATACTCAATGTTAGATTAGTGTACAAGTAATTCCACCTCTTCCCATGACTCCAAATAATACATGTCCTTTGCTTTCTCTCTCACACTGTCCCTTCTTTCACTCATCCTCCAAAGGCTATAACTCCTCTTTTGCTTATACAGTCATTAAACGATAGCAGTATCATTCATTATCATTATTATTTCACAGTGGTTGAGCCATTTCCTTGGTGATGCTGGAACATGCCTGCATGGGGACCTACTGTTAGCACCATTCACCCACTCAGTGTGCCAGTTAAGGGCATTTGAAAGCTGACTTGTTGTAAAGCCACCAAATATATAACAAGAGTTGTAAAACACTTTCCTTTACCTTGTTTTGTGGATACTTTATCAAGAAAGAAATTCTGGGGATGAATGAAGTGAACACTTAACAATTCCTGGCAAGGGTTATAGAACCCCTGCAAGCCTTTCTGCTTCGTTTATTCTAATTATGATGGCCATTTAACATATTAATGAGCACTTCTAGACTCATTCTTTTCCATTCCAATTGCTTTCATCATATGTGAAGGGTTGAAAATAAACATGAAGGACTCATCTGACAGTCGTGTGTCTTCTCACCCCTTGACCTTTTCCTCCATGCCACCTCGACTTCCCACAGAAAACCCTTAGACTGTCATCACCCAGCTTCTAAAATCTCTGATGCTAAAACTCTGCCCTCCAGTCATAACCTTTTTCCTTCCTACTTCAGAGGTGCTTTTCCCATAAAACTCTTTTATCTCTATGCAAAATTCATTGACCCCACCATATTCTCTCAAGTACTTCATTGACCCCATCATATTCTTCTTTATTTTATTTTTTCCTTTTCTCCAGATAAAGTTGTGATGAACTTTATTATAATTATTCCCCTTCAAACATCTTCACTTCTCTATCCTATCTTCCTCAACTGCATTTACCAATGAAAACTCTTATTTTGGATGAAAATTAGAAAATATTTTATCTGTCATAGGTAAGCCCCTTCCTGACCACTTAATCAAATCAAAAGAAACAGGGTTTAGGTGGGCTCCCATTTTAAAGGCTGGAGAACTTCTGCTACTGCACCTGCTTCCTCTTTCTTTTATTCTATGTAGATCCCTTAGTGTCCCTTTTATTGAAGTTGCAAGCTCTGCTCCCTCAGGTGGTAATGTTTCGTGCTAGAGGTGGTTTCTTTTTTGTTTCTTGTTCCAATCTGGCTTTAGCATCTGCTCCTACCTAATATGCTATCTTTCCTCTTTTCCTTTCAAGCACTTCTGAAGACAATTTTGGGAAGAGTTCAGACTACTTTGATTTTTGGCAGTATTAGCATAAATATCGTTTACATTCATGGCATTCTTTCCATTTTCTTTTTCTTATGGGGCAATGATAGAAGCTATAGCACTCCCCTACCAGCTTTATATTTTGTTTTGTTTTGTTTGAAGAAATTTCTAAGACATTTCTAAGTTACCTTTTTAGCATTCAGGTTTTACTGAAAATAAAATTTCATCAGAAATTTGTTATAAATACAAAATTTTGTAATTTTCATTGCCTACAAGGATTTGAAAAATTTATCACTGAATTGAATCTTGTTTCTTAATTATCTATTTCTTTTGAATTTGTTTTATTATGATTTTGAATCTATTGACTATTCATTAACAGGTTAACATTCCTCCTCCTTGCCTCATATGATTCCACATTCCATTTGTTTTCCTGCTGTATTTTAATATCTTCACCCAATATTGGGTGAACTCAAATGCATATATCTTTTTTCTATCCTGACTCTTGAGTTGCAAGTATTTCTGGGAAAAAACAAAGCATTTAAAATGCTACACTCCAAATCCATGCTGGCCGATCTTAGTTGGATTCTAAAAGCTACTCTGAAATCTTTGACTCCCATTTTGCCGTCAGCTATTCCAATCATCGCCTCAGGCCCTCAAACATATATCGTATCACATATCTCTGAGCAGATCCCTTCAACTTCCGCAGTATCAAAAACTTGGATGAGAATTAACCTCAACTCTTTTTACCTAAGTTCTCCCTTGTATATAATCACCATTATTTTTGCTCCAATATCAGAGAAAGAAAAAACCCGCTTCTGTTTTAAAACAAGGCCTTCTATTTGGGATAATTGATGCCCTGACATTCTCTAGAATCCTTCTTCGACAATTATCTTCCTGTCTGTCACACGTATTTACTCTACCCAGCTCTTTTCCATCAGCCTTCACCTATTGCAACTTTGCCTCGTGCTAATGCTTCCTATACTGTGATTCCTCCTCAAACTTTCACCCATTGTCTAATTTTCTGGATTCCTGTCAGCATCATTTGACATGATTGAACACCTTCTCCTTCCAATGACTCCTCTCACTTGCCTTTTGCAAATCAGCACTCTCTTGATTGTCTTCCTAACTCTTTGATCTTTTTCCCTCATTCTCTCTCCCATTTTTGCATCCACTATTCTCTCTCCTTACACACTTTAATTTGGTAATTTCAAATGCTTGCCAACATTTTGACTTTTACTTCCATGCAAAAGGTGATGAAAACTTTGTCTCTAGGTGTGTCTTATTTCACAATCCTCTAACCTGTGTTTTCTTTGCTTTCTGAAATGCTTCTCATGGGGGATCTGGAGAACTTTCAAACTCTACAGGTCTCTCAGTCAAAATTGGTCCTCTTCCTGCTTTCCCAATCTCTCTTTCTTCACACAATTAATTCCTTGAAACCATCAGTTCTGCCTTTACGATATCTTTGCATCTGTCCCTCAGTGCTTCAATAGCATATATTAGGTCCCCATTATCGCCTGTAAATATTATACCTATTCTTTCAACAAGAACCTTAAATAATATATTAAAAACAAGACCAAAACAAGATAGGAGGTAAAAAATAATTTATGCAAAAGGTCATCATTTTAATTGGGAGGATTTTACTTCATTCTTAGACTTTAAATTCATATCACTCTCGGTTTTCCAGAAAAACTTGAAAATAAGCTAATTATTCATAAAGTGACTGGGTATTTTCCCAAATAAAACATAAGTCATTTACCTAAGTACAATTATAACTACATTTTTTTTTATGCGGCAAACAACACAAAGCATTCTAAGCAAAAATTTTCCATTGTTTATCTCCCAAGAAAAACTCCTTCCTAAAACTTAATTTTCTCTGCAAGTTGACAAAAATGGGTGTCCTAGCTCTCACTCTCTTCCTCTTTCTCTCTTTTTCCCTTCCTTCACGGTTAAAAAGAAAGCATATATTTTTGGTAAATTGCACTTATAGTGAGAGGGGAAAGATTGAAGTTTTGAGAGCAGACAGATGGATGCTTTCCTGAGATGGCAGGATAGAGAAGAGGAATCTCAGAACTCCTCTAAACCCTCAACTTTCACCTCTGTGTTCCACTACAGTTCTGTGTCTGAGGGGTCCTCAAAACGTGTAACTTCTAGAGGAGGAGATATTGCTGAAGTTCATCTGCTTAAGAAGGTTAAGAACTCTGAACCTGAGAGGCAGAAGTAATAGTAGAAGTGGAATAAGAGGAGGCAGAGTGAGACAACCATCTCACACTGAAAAGATGTCACGCACGTGTCCCGGCATAAGCACGAAGGGAAGGGCCAATATAAGTGAAGAACCACAGCAATGATTCTGAGAGCTGAATTCCTCCTGAGATGTCGCATAACGGACGAACAGCAATAGAGTTTCAGAGACCAAGTTTCTCTGTTTGATCAATATTGGGGGAAAAAAAAGCTAGAATGAGAATGATCATGAATGGAGGGACTCCATTACTAATGAGTCTTTCTTCAGAACTTCTTTTCCTAAGAATTCAAACATGGAAAGCATCCATTCAACACAATTGCTCCAAATAATAGTTGAATGGTCATCGTCTTTTAATAAGAATTTCCTACATAGTTCCTTACACCAAGTGGTGGTGTGATCTGCAGGCTTCCACTGTTGGTAGGGGATGTTACAGAAGGCCAAAGCAAGTAATGTCTGTGTCTCAAATCATTCATCTATTTGTATATGTCTCTCCCTCTCTTGAGATGGGGAATGCCTTAATAACTTGTTTACTCGTGTATGTCACGAATAGTGTCTGGCACAATGTCTTATGTAATAAATGTGCTCATATCAAATTATTTAATCTAATTGTTTGATGTTTTCAAAATTAAAAAGATGAATTTTATTCATAGCAGTTGCCTAGGAAATGAAATTCAAAATACAAATTCTTAAAATATTGCAAGACATCTTCAGAATCTCAGTTTCTATGCCATTGTATATTTTCATATCAGTAAGTGTACTGTTGAATCTTTAGATAGGAATGCTTGGGGATGGGTTAGTAAATTTTACTTGGCAGCTTGTTGTTGAAGTATCTGAAAACAGATAATGACATTGCCCTACTTTGGTATGCCCAACAAGTTCTTTAAAATGTAAAAGTTTGAAAATTCATAAAATAAGCCAAAGTCAGTTGGCTATAGCTGTTCTCTATTTAATTTGTAAAATATTAGCCATTGACTGGTAGAGTATATAAAATCTACTAAACATACACTGAATATATATAAGTGAAGTGCATTTCCAGTGGCCTTAGGTTTAATTTAGACTAACGTCTAGTCCATAGTACCAAAATTAATTTTTCTTTTTTATTCTATGTACATCCATTAACTTTCAAAAACTCTCAACTTCTCAGTTTTCCTAAATTTGGAGCTGACAGTGTCATTTCAATTATTGTATTTTTCTTGTAGGTATTATTATCCTCTCTTCATTTGCTACTGGATTTATTCACTCATTTACTCAGCATGTATTTACTGATTGCATTTATAGGCTACATTATGTGTATGTTACTGAATTTACAAAGTTGAAGAGGCATATTCTCTGCCCTTACAGGCTACGGTTTAGATTGAAGGAAGACATGCAGACAATTACAATAGAATGTGTCAACTGTTTTGGTGGAGGATGGCAGGATACACTGAGCAGGCAGACACCCGTGCCAGGCTGCCTAAGGCTGGGAATGTATCATAGGGAAGTTCACACTTGAATTGAGACTCACATGAATGGGATTTTGTCAAACTTATTCCAGACTAGGTATCGCAAGGAAGAGTTATCCAGGAGAAGCTCTGATAAGAGCTCCCAGCCAAGGGGTGAGGAAAAAAATAAGGCTGAAATATGGCTCCCTGACCATTTTCAAGGCCGTCTTCCCTGGAGCACCGCTGTTTCAGATCAAATAGGGAGGTCCTTTTGCTAATTCATTTGTTCAAAGCAAATGCCTTATTGTAATCCATCTGCCCAGAGGGGGCATTTTAAAAATAATGTGTACAAAAGCGACCTCTGTATTAGCAGAAACACTGGCCAACTCCTTGCAAGAACATGAAAGGGTGGGGAGGCAGCAGAAAGTGGGCGTCTGGTGAGTAAGGAGTGAGGAGGAAGGGAGAACAATGAATGATTTGAAACACAGTCAAGAGGTTAAGGAATATTGGAATCATAAAATATCCATTGAATTTGGGAAAAGGGTCATTATTGATGAACCTAATTAGTGCAGCAGGTTCAGTGGAGTGGGGAGAGGTAAACCTGGTTGCAGCAGATAATGAAGTGGCCGCAGTGAGGCATTAAGGACAGTAAATGCAGTTAAAAAAAAAAAAAAAAAAAGAAAAAGGACAAGGTGCAGGGCATCGGCTCCCTGAGCATTTGTGTTCAGACACACATGTGGAACAACCACACAATTCACGATATAGAAAATTTCCAGCACCTCAGATGGCTCTCTTATGTCTCTTTGCAATCATAGCCTCCCATCCCAAGATAACCACTATACTGATTTCTACCACAATAGATTACCTTTGCCTGTTCTTTAATCTCATGAAAATAAGACGAGGTAAAACATACAATTTTGTGTCTAGCTTCTATCTCTCCAAATTTGACTGCAAAATTCATCCACGTTGTTGTGTGTAGCTATAATTTGCTCTTTTATATCCTATTGCATTCCTCTGTGTGAATATTTCCCAAATTTTTTAGCCACTATTTCTTTAGTCACTATTGAAAAGTCCTTGTTTGTTACAGTTACTACCAGTTTTTGGTTATTACAACCATTGCTGCTATTACCATTTTTGTGTATATGTTTTGGGAGCTGTGTACCCAACTTTCTTGGGTATATATCTAAGAATGAAGTTGTTAGATCATAATATAGGCATATTTTTAACTTTGGTAGAAAATTACCAGAGTTTCCCAAACTGGTTGCAGTTGCACTGATTTATGCTCCCATCAGCAATGTATAAGAGTTGCTCTGTGTCTTTGCCAACATTTGTGTTTTTCATCTTTTTCATTTTAGCCATTCTGGCAGTTGTGTACTCTATTTCATTGTGGTTTTAATTTGCATCTCTATGAAGCCTAATTATGCTAGCTTTCTTTCATGAAGTACACCTTCAAATATTTTGACTATTTTTCTCTTTGATTCTGTCTTTTTAGTATTGATTTGTTGAAGTTTTGTATATATTCTGAATATGTGTCTTTTCAATATATGGATTACAAACATAATTTCCCTTTTCATGACTTGCCTTTTCTGTCTCTTCATGGTGTTTTAAAAAAGAGACATTTTTAATTTTAATTTTAACAAAGTTCAAGTTATTAATATTTTTGTGTCCTATTTACTATATCTTGCCCAGCTCCAGGTTATGAGATTTTCTCCTATGTTTTCTTCTACAAGCTTTATTGTTTTGCTTTTTACATAAAAGTTCACACTCCATCTGTAATTGATTTGTGTTCATGATGTGACGTATGGATCAAGTTTTCTTCCATATAGATATTCAAAAGAACCAGCACCATTAATAGAAATTAAATCTTTTCATGACTATTCCACAGGTGACGCTATGTGGGAGGATCTGTTTCTGCATTTCTCATGTTGATTTCTTTGTCCTTTTGTCTATTCTTGCACTAATACAATACTGTCAATTACTGTGGCTTTATAATTTATAGGAACTCATTGTTAGGTAGTATATGTTCTCCACTGATGCTTTTTCAATGTTGTATTAACTATGCTTGGATCTTTGTTTTTCTATATAAATATTGGAACAACTTGTCAGTCTGCACATACAACTTCAATAAACTGCTGGAATCTTTTTGGGGATGTGTATAGAATTGTTAGAACAGCTGGGATAGAAATGACATTTTAAGAATAGTGAATTTTTCTATCCATAAAAATTGAATTATTTATCTAATTTATATTTTATTTAATTACTACATAATTTTATCTAATTACTATATCCTTTTAAATCTTGTTTTATACTCATTTCATATTTTTGTTCTATCATTTCTCCTTTATTGACTTCTTTTGGATTACTAAAATGTTTTAATTCCATTTTCTCCTGTTTATCAGTTTGTTGCACATTCTCTTACTATAGCTAACCAGATAAATGTGTCCTATGTACTTGAAAAAAAATAGATATTCTGCCACTGTCGGTTATCACATTTGACAAATGGTAATTAGTTCAACTTGGTTATTTGAGTTGCCCAAATCACCTTTAATCTTACTAATTTTTTTCTACTATTCTTTCACAATTACTGAGAGTAGTACATTTAACTATCTAAATAAGATTGCAGGTTTATCTAACTCTCCTTTTGGTGCTGTAAATTTCCCCTTAATAAATTTCATCACTTTGGAAAGTGTATGCAAATTTAGGATTACTGTATTTTTCTGTCAAGTTGACCTTTTTAATTTTTTTATTATTACTATTAGTTTTTGATTTGAGGAAGATTAGCCCTGAGCTAATATCTGCCGCCAATCCTCCTCCTTTTGCTGAGGAAGACTGGCCCTGAGCTAACATTCATTTCCATTTTCCTCTACTTTATTCATGGGACACCTGCCACCCCATGGTTTTCCAAGCAGTGCCATGTCTGCACCCAGGATCTGAACCAACGAACTCAGGACTGTCGAAGTGGAACGTGTGAACTTAACCACTGTGCCACTGGGCCAGCCCCCAAATTGACCTTTTTTAAATCGGATATCCCTCTTTATATCTTGTAATAATTTTCCATTAAAATCCACTTTTTCTACATTTGATTTAGCTGCTCTAACTTTCCTGTTAGTGTTTTCATGTTTAATATTTTTCTTAAATCTTTATTTGCTCTCATATTTAACACGTGTTTCTTATCAACAGCATATATTTGGGTTTTACTTTTTTATTCAATCTGACAATCTTTGACATTTAATTGAATTGTTTATCCAATTAACATTTCATGTAAGCACTAAGATTGTAATTCAAAAAGCTTTTTTGTTTGCTTATTTTCCAGTTTTCCCATTTCTAATTTGTCCCGTCATTTCTCCTTTATTGACTGCTTTTGGATTATTCAAGTATTTTTTACTTCATTTTTCTTCTTTATTAGTTGGTTTGTGCAAAATTTATTTAATACCATCTTAGAAGTTACTTGATGAATTACAACGTGCGTGTTGTGGCATGTGTAAATACTTCATTCCTTTTTATTGCCAAATACTATTTCATTTTTGGATTTAATCTTTTGCAGTTCCCTCCTCTATAGGATTTTTCCCTTCAGGTACTAGCTGTCTTGGCAGCCCCTAACTCTAATCTCTTTTTATTCAACCCAGAGAATCTGCCTCTTTTTGAAGGATCTCCATTGTCCAATAGCAAGAAGTGGTGAGTCACTCATGGTAAAAAGCAGACAATTTGTGAAGAAGTCACTTCTGCGTATTCCCTTCCTTCTAGAATTATAGCTCCTCAAACCCTCCTTGCATTGGTTCTTCTGTAATGCTTCTAAGTAGTTTTGTTATATATTTTTTGTAGTTGTATCTGGTGAAAAATTAGTCTGATACAAATAACACTAGTATGGCTGGAACTGGAAGCTCACCCCTTTTGTAAGCCCGGTTCAAAAGCAGAGTTATATGGTGATAACTAGAAAGGACAGTGAGTTGGGAAGTGTGTGAAAATGGAGGATGTGTCAGCATGCTTATGTACTAAAGGATTCAGTGGAAAATGGAAGGTTGGGGACTCAGGAATCAAGAGCTCATACTGAATAAATTAGCATTGCATTAGAGCAGAAGCTTTGTATAGGAAGAATTCCTGAGATTGGTGCCAATGCTAATAGGTATACAAATGGAAGGGCAGAAAATTGAGGTAGTTCATGTAACCTCCATTTTCTATGCGAAATAAGAATAAAAGTCATTGTTCTGAATAAGAGAGGAGTGGTAGAAGAAGGAATTCTCAGAATAGTAATGAAGCTTTAGAACTCATGCTGGGATGATTATAGAGGAAGCTGGCCAGGGACATTTAGTAGGATTTCTGAGCTGTATTAAAGAGAAAGTCAAATGTCATGCCCTAAGTTAAAATATCTTTTACCTTCACAGCTCAACTCTAAAAGGAAGCTCTTTGGCCACAGGGAGAGGACGATAAGTGTCTTTTACCTTTGTCGTCTCATTTTAAACTTAGGCTATAGTCATATGGGAATTTATCCTGAGAACTTTGGGCATGGGCACATAGCAGTTCCAATTCTTGAGAGTCTAGAAGTTCTATAAGTTAGCTAGGTATAGCTAGAAGATAGACAGAGTAGTGAATATAATGTTAGTGTCCCATTTGGGCCATGTACCTTCACAATGTTGATTTCTTGTGAAGGATCATGTTGGATTTAGCCTCAGTATATCATCCTTAGAGGAAGGATGTTATATACTAACACACTAATCCATTGGAGTGTCTCTTCCTCCTACCTCCCCACCTACATTACTCCACCAGAAGCCCAGCCGGTTCTTCACTGATCCAACTCCTTTAAGTGTGTTATGTCAGAAGTAGGGGGTTACATCTGATCAGAAAAGCATATTTCCAATTTTGATGAGTTCCATGACTTTATCTTGCTTAAGATAAAGTTTAGAAATAGGAATCAAAATATCATGGTGGCCAGGTCTTATTGACCAATACGATACTATCTCTATCTTATTTACTGAAACTAGTTAGTGCTGAACTAGTACTCATTCAATGTGATTCTTTCTTTTACATGATGAGCTAGTCACAGACATTGTTGCATAGCAAAGTACCTCAAAACCCAGTGGCTTAACACAACGCTCATATATTATTGCTCACATGTCTGTGGTCCAGCTGGGGTTTAGCTGCTCTGGGTTGTGTCCAGCTGAGCAGCTTTGCTCTGCATCCTCCTGGGACCAACAGGCTAGCCAGGGCATGTTCTTTTTATGGCAATGACAGAGGTACAAGACAGCAAGCATAAACGTGTGAGACCTCTCCTGGCCCAGGCATGAAACTGGCATACTATCACTTGTGCTTATTTATCATTGGCCAACACAAGTCACATACGCAACCTCAAAGTCAAGAGACAGGAATGTATTTTCCACCCATGATGACGCCCTTGCAAAAGGATTGATGAATGGAGGATTGAAAGTTGAGGTCAATAACGCAAACTACTACACATGGCAATGTACTTTCCCTGCCTCCCCACCGTTTCTCACACACGGCTCAGGAACCTTGTTGGAAGTTTTTCATATTATGTTTACAGAGAACCAAAGGGCACAGGTTTGTTTTTTGTTTTTATGTGGAAAATATGGAGCAGAAGGTGATCTCTAACATAGAGTGGTATTTATGACACCGATTACCCTTGAAGTAAACCTATATGTTTTCATATCTGGGACTAACATGAGAAACAATGTAGAAGGATGATTACAGAGATTGAGCTTTGCATTTAGAAAGACCTGGATTACAGAGCCAGCACCATCACGTTTTAGCTGATAACTTTGCAGCTTAGCCTTAGTAAACCTTTCTTATTGTGAAATGAGAATATCAATAGTGCTTACCTCTATATGCAAGGTTGTTGTCTTTGAAATAACACACACATGCCTGGCAAAGAGTCAAAGATCAAGAATGATAGTTATTATTTTCATAGAAGCTGTCACAGAATGTAGAGGAGAGGCTAGAGTACAGAAGTAATAAATTACTCTTGCTATGAAAATGAGAATGTCTTCAAAGACGTAAAGATATTTGAGATGGTTGTTGAAGGATTTTGCAGGGAAGTAATTAAAAGGTCACCTAAGGATTAATCGTTGCTAGATTAAACAAATGAGAATGAATAAAGTTAGTATGACAGCAGGAGACTTATGAATTTCAAGACTTTTGGGAAATTCCTACACGTCCTATACTCCTGCTCATGAAGTGTGGTATTTTTAATCTTAGCACTCTATCCAGTGACCATGTGACACTCACATTTTCAGTTTCCCTTGAAATTATGCTCTAAAAAGTAAATTAAGGCTAAGAGGAGCATGAGACTTGGGTCCTTTGTAACTAGCGAAGCCGTTAAAGTGTTCGATCACTGGAAACAAAAATGCAGCTGTAAATAGCATTCATTCAATTAAAGTACAAAGTAATTTTCCTCAAATGTTTTTACCTTATAGCTTTATAAAAAATTATATATGCCAGATAGATAAATGCATTCTTTCTTTCTTTCGTTTTTGCTGGAGAAATGGTGATTTAAGTTCTAAACCATGAAAATGTTAAGTTACAATAAAAGGCCACTTTCAACTTTGCCATTTAAAGTCTCACTTATTGTTCATAACTCTTATAATTGAAGCCTTATTATATTATCCTGCTGCACAGCGTGATTTCCTGTTATTTGCCTAATGTTTTTTAAAGAACAGTAATTTAATAACTGTAGCGATATTCATCCTCGGCTCCTAACAAAAGTGCTATTTCATGAAGCCTGTTTGTAAAACAGAGTCATGGTCAGTATATATTCCATGCTTGCCGTTAAGTGACTTTGAAAACAATGCAAAGCAGAAAAATAATCCCAAGGTCTTGTGATGCTACTTTTTTTAAAAAAAAAGGAACTTGCACTTTTAGGGCGTCACCGTTTTATTTCTCTTAAAATCACTTTCAGTTTATATTTGCTCCTAAGAAAATTAATTTTATTCTTTTCTCACCAAAAAGTCTGAACTGTGTATTTCAGTTCTCTGGAAACGATGTTAAGCTTTATTGTCTACACAACCCTCAAATATCCTAGCTCTCTATTGTCTGATCCAAAACAAACACAAACTCTCAAACCATACGTAACATCGTTTTGTTTTTATATTATTAGAAATATAGATCAAAGATAATTTTTGAAGAAATTTGAAACATTTATGCTTCTATTTCAGATTTTGCAATGAAATTTAACTTAGTAGGGAATGGGTAAAGAGAGACAGAATAACTCTTTTATATACACCATTTCTTTAATTACTGCACACCCCGAATTTGAAGCTCTAAGATGAGGGCTAAAATGAGTAGATATCAGAACCTTAAAATGATACAATATTTACATATCTTTTAAATGTCCTTTTTCATCCTAGAAAGCAAAAGATCAGACTTCGAGACTGTTTTGTTTAATCTCTTAATAATATCTTGAATAAGCATCATAAACGAGATACTTTGTCACCCAAGAGGCTTTACTATCCCCAAGTTCTCCATCTTTTTAACTTTCGCGCTTATTCTGCCTCATGCAATTACGGAAACAAATACTTTGTTGTCAAAAACCTAGATCCCGGGCGTGGACTTACACACTGCTTAGCAAACCAGGCTGTGGCAGCATCCCACAAATGAAATAGAGGAGGATGGGCACAGATGTTAGTTCAGCGCTAATCTTCCTCAAAAAAAAAAAAAAAAAACTGGAATAGAATGCATTTGTTGAGTGGCCAAATCATGACATAGAGACTTCAGAGGAAAGAGGTTGTAATGCCAGCAACAGCACGCTGGAACAGTAAGAATGGATTTTCCTGGGCATTAAATCATAGGTGATTTCTCTGATATCACAGTTTGGGTACATTTTACTTTTACTTTCAAATGTAGCTGGTGATCCAAAATATCACTTGCCCATTATTTTAAGCAGAAAATACATCTGGATTTTTCTAAGCACATTGAATATGTCCTTTAATACCAGGCAGTTATTTCGAAAATTAGAAAAAAATGAAATAGGAACTTTATTCAAATGGGTTGTCTATTCTAAAGCCAAAGAAAAATTATATTTTTAAACTCTAACATAATTTCTTTCTCAAAGGATTAGAATTCAGGTATGTCTTTATTATAATATTTTATTTTGGACCGATCTTACAATTCTAGTCGATTGAATCTTTCTTTTAGTGAGTTTCAGGAAAGGATTTTCGGCATTTGGCTGAAACAGGTTAGATTTTTTTAAGAGCACATTTTGAGCCTATTTTCTTTCAGTTGGGAGCGATTGTATTTGGCGCAATTCCAGGGTAGTGGCTACAACTTCACATCTTTTAAGATATAGATTCTGGCTTTACATTTGACGGCTGAAGCCTTAAGTTTGTCCTGTTTCGTTTTTGAAAAATCTATACGCAAAGTATTTAAAGTTACATTATCCTATCACAGGAATGCATGTATCTAGATAGCAAGGGAACACATGCCCATCACTGCTATAAACACAAGCAACACAGCGGTGTGTTGCCGAGCGTTTCTCTCCCTTCTTAATGAACACTTGTTCTGTGATCACCTTTGAAGTGACGAGCCTTAGCTGGAGAAGTGGTTTCTGCCGCCTTCACTTGCTGGGAGTGACCAATAGCAGGACCAAAATCAATCTCTGTCAGGCTTGTAATGGAGCACTTCCCTAATTTATGAGACAGTTTTCCCATTAACAGCAAAATCTTGAGAATTAAATAAAAACAAACCTTCGCAAGTGCTGCTGCATAGGTGAACGTGGGATAAACATTGACAAATGCGCGTGCCTTGTGCAAGCCTGACTTTGAAAAATTCTGTGTCAGACTTTTAGGTCACATTTTGACAACAATTAGGAACACTGAAATAAATAGTTGCCAATTCTTCTTTGTTATGACAGGAGATGTAAAGCCATCTTTACCAGGAAAAAGGCCTATTTTATGAATATGAATTGTATTACCACAGTGTTCGGCCATCTTGCTGTGACTGAGAATCTGTAGGCGTTTCCGTTATAAACCAGAGGAGAATTCTTTTGAAGATTTGAAAAGTTTGGTTAAGCTGTTTTCACCTCATTATTTGTAAAATTCCTGTGCCACTGCAATTCCATGCTTCATACAGAACCCACAAAATGGTTTAAAAAAAAGTTAAATGTCTAGCTAAAGTTTATTTTTAGTATGAAAAAAATCTCACTATAATATTTTATGCAATGTTCTGAGAAAATCTAAATGACTCAAGAGTGCCAGCTGAAATGCTAAGTCTTTAAAGTTTGCTCTAATTTTATCTAATTTGTGAACTTCAGAGATTCACATGTTGGTAGCATAATCTTGAATTAATTTCCTTGATTACATGCATCTGTATCTTTACATTGATCTAAAGACTATAGTCTATAATGAGAAAGAGCGATATTTCACGAGTTGGGATGAATCTATATGAACACAAAACTACTAGCCCTTTTGGTCAGAAATTGGATCAAGTCCTGTCTGAAGCTACTAATTAATTATTTGAACAGAGTTTGTCAATTCATTTAAAACTGGTTAGGAACCCTGCATCCCATGTAGTTATTCCATCTGTCCTCCTCAGGATTTCTCTGGAGAAAACAAATAAAGCGAAAAAAGCAATAAATAAATAAAATGAAATGTATCTTTTAAAATGTATTTAAGAATAAGAGTAAAATTATTGAAAATTCTGGAAATTGAAATGTGAGATAGAATCTTTAAAACTGGGACCAATAATAAATATATATATATAGTTCTATATATACCCATAGATACATGACGTATACTAATTTAGGTGGTCTGGGGGCCAGTAACAGTCATGTACACCTCGTGTACAGTCATATAATGTATAATATGGGTGTTCACGGTCAGTGAAAGTGCAAGCTTAAAGGAATGGCTCTTCTTCACATGATGATTCAGGACCTTCAAGTACCTTCCATTTTGTGGTTCTACCACCCGCTAGGGCCATGTTATCCAACCTAAAGAAGAGCAAAGAGAGTGAGCCCTGATGACCAAGTGGTTAAAGTTCAGCACGCTCTGCTTTAGTGGCCCAGGTTCATTTTCTGGTCACAGAACCACACCACCCATCTGCCAGTTGCCGTGCTGTGGTGGCGTCTCACATAGAAGAACTAGAAGGGCTTATGACTAAGATATACAACCATGCACTGGGGATTTGGGGAAAAAACAAAAGAAGAGGAAGATTGGCAACAGATGTCAGGTCAGGGTGAATCATTCTCCCCCACATGAAAAAAAGAAGAAGAGCGAAAGAGGGAGCGTGGAAGTATAGTCACATCTTAAAGACCGTTTCTTAGAAATATCCCTCATCTCTTCTTCTCACCTCCCATTGACTAGATAGCAGTCACGTGGCCACAATTAACCACAAATCTAACTGTGTTATTTACTAGGAAGAAAAAGTGTTCTAGTAGATTTGTTCTGCTACACTTACATACTAACCAAAAACTCTAATTTAAATTTCTACCTCACCTTCTCTGAACTAAACTATTTAGCAACCTCCTATAATCAGAATGCAGTAGTAATTAAGAAAAGAGGTGCTCAGAGTGTCTAAAATAGATATGGTAAAGTACATGAATTAAAGCACTTGCACTTTACACGTAATAGAGCCATGCAAATGGCCATCGCGATTTTAATTAATTTTTGCTCCTTGTGTAGTCCTGATGTCTGTTACTTGGTTTCCTCATCTACCATAAAGTAAAAGAAATCAATGAGAAAAACAATAGATGTTGCCATAGGTAAGTACACTGAAAGGAGCCTCCTTTACAAGGAAGACTGTTAGACTGGTAAATAAATACATGGATAAATCAACTGATCAACCAATCAATCATGATAGTTTGAAGCTCTTTAGTATATGGTCAAACTTTCTACTTATCTTTCACATCATAGCTCCAATATTACGTCCTCTTCAAAACTTTCCTTCATCCATTTTGTCAGAATTATCACTGTCTCCTGTGTGGTCCAAATCTCTCAATAATTTTTCCGTATGTCCACTATGGCCTTCGTAACATTTTCCTCTTTTCTAAATTATGAGTTTTTGTAGACTGGAGATGATTTATTTCTTTTTAATTTTTGAAGCTTTCCCACTCTCTGTGTTTAGCACAAAAATAGGTGAAATGGATGAATCAAACCACTTTCCAATAATATCAGGTGAAACCTTGTATTACAGCGGGGGAAGTACAATAACTGAGAAATGTCCAATTTAGAAGTGAATGTTCAGATTATAACTTTATTTTCCTTAGACAAGTAGATTTTGAGTTACCAGGAATGCTTATCTATCTACATATATATTATATTTTATATATTATATATTAGTCATACATACAGATCTTCCTCTACTTACAATGGGGTTACATCCCAATAAATCCATGGTAAGTTGAAAATACTGCAAGTTGAAAATGCATGTAATACACCTAACCCACCAAACATCATGGCTTAGCCTAGCCTACCTTAAATGTGCTCAGAACACTTACATTAGCCTACATTTGGGCAAAATCATGTAACATAAAGCCTATTTTATAATAAAGTGTTGAATGCCTCATGTAATTTATTGACTACTGTACGGAAAGTGAAAAAGGGTATGGCTGTGTGAGTACAGAATGGTTGTAAGTATATTGGTCATGTGGCTGGCTGGGAGCTGCAGCTCGCTGCCGCTGTCCAGCATCCCGAGAGAGCATCCTACCACATATCACTAGCCAGGAAAAGACCAAAATTCAAAATTCGAAGTATGGTTTCTACTGAATGTGTATCACTTTCACACCATCATAAAGTCAAAAAATCGTAAGTCAAATGATCATTAAGTCTGGGACGGACTGTAAATTAAAATGTATATGTAATATTCTGCATATTATCAATTTCTTATATTGTTGTTAAATATAAAAGATAGAAATGATTCCAGAGCCAATGTGGCTATTATATGAATTTCATTTTGCCATCACTTAATTAGAGCTTGCATAGCAATACAGATGTGGAAAATTTCAAGATCGTGACTTAACCATTCCACAAATTTCACTTTGGATCTTAAGCAACATCTTCCATCACTTCTAAGAATGATCAGAGGAAACACATATAATCTTGCAGGAAATTTTTGATGTATTCTGGAATTTGTGTTAAATTTGGAGATCCTAGGCCACAATGCCTCAGTGAAATGTCCATTTATAAGTCATTACCATTTATGTCTCAAATGCACATCCATAAATTGTCATCTACATCCAGATTGCCTAACTCCCAATTGATCACACTGTTTTTGAGACAAGACAGTTGTATATTTTTCAAATCTACAAAAATACAAACTGAACTTCTATCATTCAATTGTTTAAAATCTTCTGGGTGCCTTAAATTCTGCCAAGTGAAAAAATTGTTCTTATGGGCTACATTTCTCTCTTTATGTACTGTGCTATCATATTTAGAAAGAATTCTCTGTCAAGAATATTTCAGTAAAAGATCATCTTAATGGCAATTTTTCTATTTCAAGAAATATTGTTTCTGTCAAATTTCTATCTGTTTGGTGGATAAACATTTCCTTAATCTTTGCAGTCTGGGAGTCATCATACCTTTTGTAGATGAAAACATAATTATATATGCTATTCATAAAATGTTTAGGGCATAAAAATCACCTCTATTGATACCACAACTGAACTACATGTCAAATTATTTGCTAAGTCAAAGATCCCATAGGAATAGAAAGTATCATTTGTTTTCCTGAAAATGTCAAAAGTATGGCAACCATAGAGACTTCAGTTTTATTATCTTTTAAGGGCAGAAATATGTGGATCTTAGATGACAGAAAGCCAGGGTTTTTCGCCTTTAAATAAATTAAAACTGCTAAGATATAAACTCCCTGAAAAATGGGGCTCATAATAGAAATAGAAACTGACCCTTAACTATAGTGGCACTACTGGATGCCGTTATAATAAGCTCCTCTAGATGCCATGGTGTAAATGTATTAGCCGTACTAAGAGACCCACTCCTGCTATAATTATGTTAGGAACCAATAAGACAGCTCAGAAATCAATATGCTAAGACAGATAGAGTAAAGGACCATGGTCAGCCCACTGGGAATAGATTAGTCTGGCAGGTCCCTAGCTGAGCCATGAAGAAGAGGATATCTTTGCTGTTGTAGAAAGCCATTAATTGTAAATTTTCCTGAACAAGGAACTTGAAGGGGAAGCTTAGACTGCGTTGTTCGTACTACTCAATGAAAACTGCAACTCTTATTGATCACGAGTTAAGCTTTTTATTCTTATTTCAAAATCCAACGGTGCAAAAATCTAAATGTCCAGAGGGAGTTTTGAAGCTTTGCCCACAGCACAACTGAAACTCTTCCTTGGTTATTAATTTGTTTTAATATTTTTAAAACTTCTAGACTAGATCAATAAAATCATATTTAGACAATGGCCCTCCACACCGGCAAGTCTACTGGTGTGACAACGATTATCTAATCGATTAATATTCACATGTCACATAATATGATAAGAGAAGACACATTCTTTTCAGTATTTTCTACAAGTTAGCAATCACTTGCCTATTAAATATTACTGAATTTAATACTAATAAGGTGGAAGAGCTGATGCAACTTATTGTAACTATATCCAATTGAGTTTCCTTAATAGTGTTAGACTTAGCTGAATCATTTGCTTAATAGACAGAAGCAGTATAATTTAGTAGTTTTGCTAAGAAAGAAAAAGAAAGAAAGAAAGAAGGAAGGAAGGAGGGAAGGAAGGAAGGAAGAAAAAGAAAGAAAGAGAAAGGAAGGAAGAAAGAAAAGAAAGAAGAAGAAAACAAAAGGCCAACCTTTTGTCATTACACTTTGGCACATCTGCTGATCTCCACTCAAGCTTTCAAACACAGAGTAGTAAACAAAAGCAGCGATCAAGCAAGGACAAAGTCAGAGCCATAAGTGGTTTGAATGAGTGTGCAATTTCTGCCCATATGACCATCCTGACACAATTGCTCTAATTTTCTTTCCAGAAATGACTGATAAAAGATTTAGGTAATTGCTATGGAGACAGACTTCCTTCCATCACTAGGTATCTTGAATAATACAGCCTCAGGGTCATAAGATGGAGTGTCGGTTTCTGCAGAGTCCTAAATTAATACTTGTCCCTGCTTTAGCTACACTTCCTGTACATCTAATGAAGTGAATGTAATTTATTTTGACAATATATTGAAAATCACTTGATCAAATGACTATTCTGTAATGAACACAAAAGGCAATATAGGCTTAGAAACTATAAACTCCAAAATAACATAAATACACATCAATTTCTCAAAGCACATTTTTTCCCTAAAACTTGTGTATGTCATCAGAATAAATATGAAACAAAATAGTTTCTGAAAGCATAATAATTCATGCAAATGTAAAAAAAATGTGCGTTTTGCTCTGATGCCTGAGATTGACCTTTCTCCATTCAGCACATGACCTTGTCCCCTCTAATCAAAGTTAATTTATCTGGCTGATCTTTGCATTTCTAACTATTAAGTAGCACGCGTAGCACACAGAAAGAAGAACGGAGAGCCACGAACAAGCTAGTACTTCGGAGGAAATTCTGAAAATATTGTACATCAGCCCTGCCAGAAATTTCATCTTCATATGTGAACAGTTTCCAGGAGAATCTTAAACAGCTCCACTAAAACTTCATAACAGCAGACAGACTATAGTGTCGAGGTCTCCTGAATGTTATGACATTTTCAATAGTTAATGAAATCAGCTGTGTGCTAATAAAAACTCCCTATATTTACATCATAAATGATTAGAAGGTTACACAATTTGTTCAAAGATACACATGCAAGACTAATGTAAAAGATAGTTTATCAACTTGGAAAACGTTATTAGGCCTTACCATGAAGTTTTTATTTTTTCCTGCAGTGGAAAACATTGACTAAGATCTGAAAATATTCAAACACTTGAATTAATGCATACATTTAATTGTTCCGGAGACCATCGCATGATTTTCTTTCTTCAGAAAACCAGCAGAACACCTTGGAAGCTAACAGAGGTAGTATAATTGAAATATTTAGTTTGCATTAAAAGGAAATACACTTGGTACCATCTTGGCAAGAGGGCCAAAGCAAGGCATGTGTCTGTACGGTGGCACTGTGACAGTGTACTGTAGTGTTTAAATACAGCCGGGCTGAAGCCAGTGGATAATGCTCAGTAATGGGTTAATCAATACTTATTATGGTTTTATTGGTTCACTAAAGAGAGAACAGAACCTAGTGAGCACAGAGTTGAAAAAATCACTGCATCTGATCTAGATAACATCTACTCTCCCTAAGGGATTTCCCTATTCAAGAATCCAATTTGCCATGCCTGATTGACAAGGATTGGATCCTAGGGAATCACATAACTCTTTTTAGGACCCAATAAAATCCTAATGGATTTGTCTGACTGACCAGGAGACTTCTAGTTTTACTAAACTGCGGTGGTTTGCTGCAATTAGCCTTTATTCCACTTGCAGTTGAAAAACTGGCCTATTAGGAGTCATCCTCGTCTGTAAAGGCTGGCGTCCTGCTGGGATGTACCCACAGGAAGTAGGTGCTGTGCTGTAGAAAAGAAGGCCCTTATGATAAATGGAAAACATTTGAAAGCTTCTGAAAAATGGTAATCAAAACAAGATTCAAATGAAAAAGGAGAAAATCCAACTAAATTGCATGCTTAAAATCCATTTATTGGTCAGTTAACCTCTACAATTTCTTTCTCATTCAGGTCATGGTAACAGAAAGGAACGTCTCTGTTTGAAAGCAGCTTTAAAATGTGTACCTTCTGCTATCTGAGCTTCCCCTTGAATATCTGAAGTTTGAAAAAAAAATCCTTCTGCCACCACAAAAATCTTAGAGGTAGCTGTCCTTGCACCTGCTCTCTTTTCCTAGAGATACTGTTTTTACTGAGCAGTTAACTTGTTCAAGCACACTGGTTTTTGATCATGGCATACTAACTTGGTGGCTCTCAAGAAGTCAGAAAACAGTGGGAGTGCGACAATGATTTGAAGTCAGGGCTGAAAGGTAGCGAAAGGAGAACTTTTAAATAACAAATCGAATTTTGAAGCAAACATACCTGTGATATAAAAATCACTAGTGCAGGGGCTGGCCCCGTGGCTGAGCGGTTAAGTTCGTGCGCTCCGCTGCAGGCAGCCCAGTGGTTCGAATCCTGGGCGCGGATATGACACTGCTCATCAAACCACGCTGAGGCAGCATCCCACAATCCACAACTAGAAGGACCCACAACAAAGAATATACAACTATGTACCAGGGGGCTTTGGGGAGAAAAAGGAAAAAAAAAATAAAATCTTTAAAAAAAAAAAAATCACTAGTGCAACACATTTTCCTCTAGAATTGTGTCTGTGCTTTCATAAAGCATAAATGACTCTTTAAATGTGTTTAAATTGAATGGATTTCATAATCAGAAATACATTCACTTTAAATAGATATCATGATTTACTCTTTTCCCTTCAGACTTGGAGGGAGCTTAAGAGCTCACATGAGGCCACACGACCAGCATCCTAACTACAGTTTCCAATTCAAAAATCTCCAGCTGGAAGGCCACGCTAATAAGGCATGTATGACTATCTATGACAGTACATGTTTAAACATATTGAGTGGATACATAAACTTCATATGTTTAAACATATGAAATTATTTAAATATTGGGGTAGAATATTATCACATTTAAGTATAGGAAATTTTTTTTTTTTTTTTGAGGAAGATTAGCCCTGAGCGAACATCTGCTGCCAATCCTCCTCTTTTTGCTGAGGAAGACTGACCCTGAGCTAACATCCACGCCCATCTTCCTCTACTTTATATGCGGGACCCCTGCCACAGCATGGCTTGACAAGCCGTGCAGAGGTCCACACCCAGGATCCAAATTGGTGAACCCCGGGCCACGGAAGCAGAATGTGCGAACTTAACCACTGTGCCACCGGGCCGGCCCCTATATAAATTTTTGAATCATGACATTCTAGCTCAGTGACTGTTAAGAAGACAAAAAATACTGTGTATGATAATTATAGAGGAAAGCACAGAAAGAAAGGCAGAAATAAAAGAAGAGAGGGAGGCATGTAGAAGAAGAACAAGGAAGCAGTTGAATAGACAGATACTGATAAAATATTAGCATGATTATCTCTTTAAGTGAAATTGTGTCTTTTTAATTTTCTTCATTTTGTTTGACTCTAGTTTTTAAATGAAGGCACTTTTGTTGTGGAATAAAAAAACGTAAATTTTACTGAAAATTTAAAAGTGATATGTGATCAGGTATGATGATGCAGAAATTACATTTGTAGACATTGTAATTCTAAGGAGGCTCTAGAACACCTCAAAAGTGTTCCAATGATATTGCAAAAGATGAGTGAATTTGGTCTTTTGGTCCTTAGTGGACTAGATTTATGTAGGCTTCAAGATTACTTTTAAGCATCTTGCTAAAGTTTGTAGGGTAAGTTCTAAGTAATTCTGACACTCTAAAAATGAAATATGTTCTCTAGAGCTAATATATTTACTTCACCTTAGCACACAGTGAAGTGTTTCCAGGGACCAAGAATAAATTTAAAGATGTCCATAGAAGCTACATCTATTGTTATATCTATTGGGTGAGTTTTAATCAGGATATGGAAGAAATACTATTGAAATATTATCAGAATATGGAGAGGATTGTTTAGTGAATGGTTAAAATGTCCCTCCTTAGGATTTTTACATTTGTTTATAATTATGATCCCTGTTGTTGCTCTAGGACTTTAAACGATTTATTACTGTTGGTTAAGAGTTTAGTAAGAATCTCCTTATTTTAGGTGATATTGATTACTTGTCCAGATGTGACTTGCTAATGAATATTATTTAATTTTAATTTGCTGCTAATTTTACTTCATCTATAGAACTAGCTGTATTTTATCCACACATTACTAGAATGTAATTTCCACACTTAATATAAAATTTTGATTTTAAAAGGCAACCGAATTTAAATGATTTTTATTCAAAATCATCAGTAATGCTGGTTAGAGAAAAATGAAAAGGCTTCCAGTTTAAAATGATCATCTGAGCCATGCATTTGCCTGTCTTGTCTCACGAAACTTAAGTGTAATGTCAGCGAGAGAATGGCTCAGTATATGAACCCATAAAAGCAAACAAGAATTAGCCATAAGTGAGAAAATAAGAAACTGAGCAATGTTCTGAAACACAGAAAATAAATGAAAGCGTGTCGATGGTTGAAGCAGAATTGAGACAAACTGTATTTTCCAAAAGTGATCACAGCAATATTTCCAAGTCCATACGTCATTGCAGAACTTTACTATTCCCTCACAAAATGATGGAGTCTATTTCCCCTGCGTTGAAATTGAACCTATTTCACTGTGTAGGTATACACAATACAGCAGATACGATGCTATGTAACCTCTGAGTCTAAGTCATGAAAGGTGATATGGCTTTTGTCTGGTTCTCTTCTTGGGATGCTTGCCCATGGACCTAGCCCCCTATTGTGAGGAAACCCAAGTCAAATGGAGAGGCCACGTATAGGTGTTCCAGTCCCCACAACCAGCTAGTCTCAGCTGACAGCCAGCATCTACTGGCAGAGATATGAACGTGCAAGTCTTCAGGTGTGCCCATTCCCTAACCTTTGCCCCAACCGATGCCAAATGGAGCAGAGAGGAGCTATTTCTGTTAAGTCTTCACCAAGTTGGAAGATCACGATCAAGATTAATGCTGTATTTAAGTCACTAAGTTTTGGGGTAGTTTTGAGGTAGCAATAGATAACCAGAACCAATTTCATTAATCAGAAGTAGGGCGTTATCATAACAAAATGTAAAATATGTTGCTTGGGGGTCAAGTAGCAGGTGGAAGTGGGAAGAACTTTGAGGAAGGTGTTAGGGAAAGATTAAAAGCCTTGAAGAGGTTATTAACAGATCTTTGATGGCACTCAGGGACACTGTTAGTCATGGCTTAAAGGATATGAAGAAAATATTATTGGAAGCTGGAGGAAAGGCGGTCCCTGTTAGATAGCGGCCAAAAGTGTAACCACATTTGCCTTTGGTAAAGAGGAAGATAAAAAATATATCTAATGAACTGGATGATCCAGCTAAGGAGATTCCTAGGCGGACTACTGAAATTGCCACCTCACTCCTTTTCACCGATTTTGATAAAATGAGAAAGAAAAAAGTGAATTAGAAGTTATTGTTTCGTTGTCAAGTGAAATTAACAGAAGATATAAACTACCAGGCCTTGCTGAGTTCAAAAACAAAAATACTTCATATTACTGGCTTCTCCAAGATCCCCAAATGAGAATGAACTTCAGAGCAAATACCAAATCTGAGGTAGGAATACGGCATCACTTTTAATACTTCTGAAGATTTAAGGATTGCCTCAGAAATTCTCTCAGTCAGATAAAGTCTTCTAAGAATCTTAAGGGTACAGCTCGCAGATCTTATCCATGAAACCATAGGGGTAAAATTCTTAAGGGCACTGTATATCAGGTCTTCCAAAAAGGCAAAGATGGAGGAGGCCTTACCTCAAAAGATTGTTGGATATGACTGGCTAGATGAACAACAGTAAGATTCATAAAAACACCACCAAATTTTTCAGGGGATCGTGTGGTTGGAAACACTGCTGCCTTGGACTAAAACGAACAGTGACAGTACAAACGGAAAAATGACCTTTAGTTCTCTGAACCGCTATGAGGTAAAGCAAGCTGATAAAATTACTCAGTGGCAACCGAAAGCCATTCTTTACAGAAAAGAAAGAACGACTCAGAAGGTAAAACCAAGAGCCTAAAGGTCAGAACAAAAACCTATGGAGAATCATTCTTAAGCAGTAGTACTAAGCCCTAACGAATGAACTGGAATCTGTACCCGGATAGATTTCAGAATTATGATGAAACAGTAGAAACAGTGTGCCTCTCTCTTCTCCCTTTTTTGCTGATACACAGCACAAAGTGCTAGTCATGTGAGGGAAGCCATCTTGGAAGTGGATTCGCAGCCTCAGCTGAGCCACTTCAGCTAATGCTGTGTACATCAGAAATTAGCCATCCTTGCCAAACTCTGCCTCAAATACCGATTTGTGAGTAAATAAATGATAGTTGTTTTTTCAGCCACTAAATTTTGGCACGGCTTTTTTATGCATCAATAAACAACCAGAAGAGCAATTGGTGATAGGAACAATATACAATATATACATGATACAGAAGGGAAAAATCAAGTCATTTACAAAGAAATAAGAATCAAATTGACTTTAGTCTTCTCTTCAGCTCATAAGATTACAGAACACATTAGATCAATGCTTTTCAAGTTGTGAAAGAGTAATTTTGAATTGACAAAATAACTTTTTAAAGCACGTATAGCCTATAAATTCTTAATCTATATTCATGATTTTCATAATTACACTTTGAAAGGTTTTCAATCATTCAATATTCAATCAAAAAATTAATTCTTCATATCTTCCATGTGTTTAATATACTCTTTTTAGGAGAGTGTGAATAATCTCAATGGAAAAATTTTCTTTTTTTCCAGCATTGATCAGGCAAGGCAAGGTTGAGTTAATGAAGGTGGAAAACCATGTACATTCTGGTGGCACATGTTTTTCTGAATGTGTTTTCTTAACAGCAACTAAATCAAATGATAACACATTATACCTAATCAATTGATTTATCATTTTACCACATTAAAAACTTTTTTCTTTAGTGTCTTATTAGCACAATAGGGCTATGGAGTTTTTGAAGCTATCCTGTGGCTCTCACAGAATTTTCCTTACAGATCTCAGTGCTCTGGTATGATAATAAATGAATGCTATAAAAAAAAAAAAAATAGTTTGCTAGGGATGAAGTGAGGATGGTGATTAGAATTGAAGAGCCTCAGACTGAAGCTACTCTCTTGCCTATTGGCCATGTTTTTGATTTTTCAGAAAATGCCACTAAGCACAGCTTCCCTATCGATGTTGCAGAAAGATAGCTAGCTCATTCCTGAGCTTCAGTTTTGGTAGAACCAATGCACAGCTGCCTCAAATACATCTAATTACTGCAGTAATTAAAGTTCTTACCTTACCTGTGTAGTCAAGGACACAAGGACTTCTAATGGGAACAAATCTAGATATAAAACCTTGCTGTCAATTAGCCCTGATGGCTTGAAGGAGACTGAGGGTTGAGTTACAGCTCTGTACAATAACAAATATAGTAATTCAGCACCTCTTTCTTTTCCTGGATCCTACCCAAGAGTTTTGGAGAAGAAAGACAAGAAGATTATCTGGGTAATATGATCTTAAGACTATCAGTGGATAATGGTGTCGTCCATCAACTTTGCGCTAGTGCTTACCGCTAACAAAAGATGGGACTGCTACAAATACAAGCCCTTCAATCTGGGAACAACACAACTGTTCAGTTTCTTGTCACAGATTCTGTCAAGAGAATGCAGACCAAAAAAGGGGAAAAGAACTGTGACTCTGCTGTGGGCAGTCTTATGCTCAGTCCTCTCCCAGCAAAATCATCTTTCCTAATGAGCCCAACTTTCATAGGCTGGCAATATGTTGAGAAGCTTTTTCTTGGGTTTTTTAAATCATTGTTTTTCTATTCTGATAAGGAAATAACTGGAGTAAATTGTGGGAGAGTTAAATTTATGCACTAGGAATTGCTAAGGTATTTCTAAAAAAAAATGTCTTAGAAAAGTTTTCGTCCTTAGAATATCCTGAAAGGACTATATATTGATCTGAAAAATATAGCTATCATATGCATTATTTGGAATGTTGTTGCTTCTGTAGCCTCTCAAACTTGCCACTTGATGCCAAAGGTAATTCACATACCTGTCTTCTCTCAGATTACAAAGCCATTGAGACCATTTTACGGACAAATCCCAGAGCCTTTGTGGCTAGCAAAACGCTGCATGAGTCTGTGTCTCGATCTGAACTGAACTTGAGCTTTGCATTAATTATGTTAAATTCCATTCTATTGATTATAATGAATGCTAAACATTCCATTGGGGACAATCATTTCCATTTTCTTTCTGGTCCTGTTCTTTTTCCTATTTTCTTACTTTTATCAAACAGAGGAAAATGCAGCAATATATTGTGATGGTTAGTTTTAGGTATCAATTTGGCTAGGCTGTAGTACGCAGTTTGCTAAGCAAACACTAATCTAGGTGTTGCAGTGAAGGCATTTTGTACATATGGTTGAGATTTGCAATTAATTAACTTTACCCAAAGAAGATTGTCCTTAACAATCTTGGTGCGGCCCTCATTCAAACAACTAAAGGCCTTAAGTGCAAAAGCTGAGGTTTCCCAGAAAAGAAATTATACCTCAAGACTGCAGCATTAAATCTTGCCTGAGTTTCCAGCCTTCTAGCATGTTCTATAGATTTCAGCCTTGCCAGCCCCAGCAATCACATGAGCCAGTTCCTTAAAATAAATGTGTGTGTGTGTGTGTGTGTGTGTGTTTGTATGTTTTTTGGGAGAACCCTGACTGATATATATGTTTAAGAAACATGGAACTTCATAATTTCAGAGAATGCCATGTTTTTTTTTTCTATGTTTGGCATGTCTTGTTTTATATTTGAATACCACATCTTTGTAGTCACTAACAGAAATGCGAAAATGTACTTTAAAACTATCTACGTAAGTATTTTAAAAGAGCAAGAAGAAAAACCCATAGGGTATACATTTTTGCCCTATCAATTAGGAGAATGATTACAATTTCTTTCATGATACGGTTAAACATTGTTAGGTTTACTTATATCATGCTTTCTAAAATAGTTGCTGATTTGTTACAACTTAAGGAAGCAGAAGTTGCTAAAAGTTTAAAACAGTATGTAAAATGTTTCTTTTCTCTTCTAAAAGAAAGGGTTTTTTTCCCCAAATTAATATGGGCAAATAAGCTGGAACAAACTCATGTAGCATTTGTAAATCTAAGTTCATAGACCCTCCAGTTATAATTTTCAACTTGCAAGAAATAATCTCAGGAATTTAAATAACATCAACATATCATTTCATTTAAAAAGAGGAATTCCATTTTATCTCCTATGCCAACTTTAATGGATTGAGAGAAAAATGGTGGATCATTGTTTTGAAAAGAATCTTGAAGCTTAATCCAGCTTCAGTTGCAAATGATTAATATGTCAGGTGTAGACATGGATTGGAAGATTGGGTAATAGTAGTGATTAAGATATTTGTCAGCACTGATCAGATCTGTCCTAATCTAATGATCAAAATCATTTAATACTTTTCCTAAATTATCTAAATACGTTACATTCTTATCCGATTTGAAACATCCAAAATAAGCAAATGCTATCACTTATTCAGGAAATCAATTCTATTATCTTGTTATTCTTTTTGAAAAATAAAAGAAACATTTTATAAATTCTAAGACCGTAGAATTAGGCCTTTTTAAAATTAATATAGCTTTAAATTACTTTGCTCTGATTAACACACAATTTGGGGTAAATGCCTGTCCACATTCACTACTGTTTCTGGTATTGAAACTCATCAGACTAACACAAAAATAATAATATAAGAAATGATATCAGAAAGTCATAGATTGTAAGACTGTAAAATATATATGTACACTTGGAGTGTGTGTGTATACATATATATATATGTATATTTGGTAGATTAAAATTTTTTGAAGACAAGAGTAGCTAAACTGGAGAATCTAAAGAGAAGGGCCTTCCCAGGAAAAACCTTTGATGACATTGTGGAACAGTACATCTTCAGCAGGATATAAAATATAGCATTTTTATTGCTATTATTTTAATTCAGGTTGTTTTACCTTTCAGAAAAGATAGACAATTAGGAAATAAAATGGATGAGGAACCGTATAAATTTTCCTAAAATGCCACTTTTATCAAGTCAGTTCCACCAGTACATAGTTCTGATGGTTTCTTCTTGCACACTGACTCAAGCTCGAAGCCTTCTGATAAACTTTTAGGCTCCCCATAGTATGCCCAAGTCTATTTCCTCCTCATTCATAATATTATTCTCCCTTTATTTTAAGCAGGATTATCTCTCTGCTTGTGTCTTGAATTTTTTCGCTTTTCTTGTACTAATAAAGCCTTTATTGTCTACTCTCTTACTGCTCATCTCTCTCTATATCATCTTTCTTCTTCAAGGCCTGGCCCCAAATCTCTCCTAAACAATAGCACACAGTCAGTAAATAATTACTGATTGATTTTATCTTTGAAACAATAAAACTGTGAAACAAAATGATCCCAGGCTACAAACTATAGGCAAATAAGTGATAGATGGTGAGGTGTCCATTGCGTGTGAGTAAATCATAAAATATGACATAAAACCTATCACAAATGTTAGGTATATTATGTACCCTGTTGGGAAAATTTTATATCTAATAAAATAATAATAAAACTCATATTGGTCTAATATTTTAAAAATAGGGAAAGCTACAATATTATAACTAAAGTAATCATAGAGAATGTCTATACTTAGCCAAGTATTTCCTCTAGATAGCTTCAATTATTCCATGTTCCATTCTCAACGTGTTGTTCATGATATGATCCTCTACTGCCAAGTGAGCTTGTCGAGGACGACTTCACCTGTCTTGTTCACCACTGGATACCAATCATCTAGCATATGACCTGGCTGTGTTAGACACTCAACAAGTGCTTGTGACATGAACAAATAAATGAATGATTACATTTTATTTTCTATCTATTGAAATGTTCTTAAATGTGGCATATTTCACTTACTTTTATTTCTTCCCCAATGGCATATCTACTCCCCTTTCTATCAGTTCACAAATGGAATTTACCTTTCATTTTCCCTAAATTGAGACAATGTTCATCGTCCTTGCCCTGCTATTCCCACTCTTTGTGGTTTTCATCTTACTATTTCGCTAAACAATAAAACATCTGTCCCTTCGCTACATCTATTCAAATCTTTTACTTCCTTCAAAGCCCAACTTGAATTTCACCTTTCTGAAACCTTTAAAAAATAATTACAATGAATGTCAATCTTTCCTTTACATTTAAAAACTTTTTTTCAATTTAAGGCACTATTTTGCTTATATATTACTTCATAATTCTTCAGTAATTTTATGTATTATTTCCTAAGCAATTGAAAATAGAGTGTTCTATCATACTGTTTGTTTTATTTACATTGATTACAAAAAACATACAGTAAATATTCAATAAATTGTACTTGACTTAAAATGAAAAGACTTTGGCCAACAAAAATTAATACCTCCTAATTTTTGGAAAATGACATACCCTGAACGGTGTTTGGTGGCTGTGCATAGTAACAGGAAGTATGCACATGGAATGAGCACATTTTTTGCAATAATAATGGCGTAAATTGGGTTCAAGATCATGAACAAAAAAATCACATAGCTAGTCAATATGAAAATGTTAACCAGAATCAGATATTTTTAATTGCTGGAAGAAATCTAAGAGAGTTGTTAAAATAAACTACATGTGAAGTATAGATATTTTTAATAGAAAATATATAAAAAATAAAAGGACTGGTCATTTTATTAAGAAACATCTAATATAAAGGTTTATAAAATTTTGATCTCAGAATCTCTAAAAATTCTGAAAAATTATGGAGGATTCCAAAGAATTTTTGTTTATGTGAGTTATATGTATTAATACATACTGTATTAGAAATAAAAACAGGCATTTTAAAAAGAACTATTTATTTATTAATTATTATTTATTCATTCTTTTAAAAATAGCAATAATAAACTCATTTTATGTTAACATAAAAGCATACTTATTTTGAAAAATAACTATTCTCCAAAATTTTTAAAAAATTATTTTTTTTGTTTTAGATTTTCAAATATCTTCAATACCTTGCTTAACAGAAGACAACTGGATGCTCGCATCTACTTCTGTGCTCAACCTGGTGTGATCACAAGCCACATAGCCTCTGGAAATTCATTGCATATTTGCGAGAAAATGAATGAAAAGGCAAATTACCTCTTAGTGTTATTATGACAATGGTTTTACCAGACCATACTTTAAGAACCACTGACTGCAACGTCTCTTTCTCCTTTGATGCTAAATGCATTCAGCCCAGGCTGAAAGTGGACCATTGCGGTTACCAAATTAGGGGCTGCCTCCTTTGCTGAGCCAGACTATACATTAATATATTTTTTTAATTGACATCAGGGAGAAATACTGGATACAAGTTTGATTATGCCCTTTCTTTTTTTATTCAAATGCTGTCAAACAAAACCCAAATGGTAACTGCAATGCTTCTAGCCGGCTACCTGAAAATGGTCCATTCAATCCTGCAAATGTTTCAAGACCTAGAGCGGACATTGCTAATCTAGGGGTTAGGAAGACTAGAGTTGCTTCCTTCCTCTGCTCCACCTCTGAAGGCCCAACTGGGATACCATTCCAAGGAGCAGAATTGCACTGGCCACTTTTAGAATTTCCTTTTAGCAGATGCTGAAACACTGGTGGCATCCAGCAAAACTCTTAAGGCCACTTGAGAAGCAATAGTTTCCTGCTTCCTTATGGGAGCAGAAATAATAAGCCTGCATGCTTTCAAAGCCACAAGAGACTTTAGTTCAAACATTTGTAGACACTCTATATTTGAATTCCTTCTTAGAGATACCCAGCCTATCTTATGAAAGGAACACGGAGTTATTAATACAGTCTGTTATAGTTATAGTCTGTTATGAGCATTTTTATCTTACAAGAGAGAAGGAATAACCATTACAGAGCAGCATCTCAAGTGTCATCCTCATTTCAATTTTTGCTAATTCTAACCAAAGTCTTAGCTGTCTTTCAGTGAGGCTGCTTTCTTTCAAACAGAGTCTCTAGAAATTCATTTAAAGAAAAAAATAGAGTTTACCATAAAACTTCGTGGAACCTAGGGGCATTGTTCTCTTGTCTGTCTCATGGACCACATGAAATCTTTCTCATCGCCTCTCTGCCTCCCTCTAAGAGTCTGCTCTCTCATAACTTTGATTTGCATGATTTCTTTTGTCACCTGACTCCTCTTATTGTGAAGACAGGTGCCAAGCTAATTTTTGCTCTTTATAAAGTAATATGTTTCTTATAGATACCTAAAAAATTTCCTCTCTATAATTGCTTATTTGCAAGTTTGCTCTAGCTTTCTACATATTTATTCTGCATGGGGTTCACAGAGATTCTTGAATTGGAGGTTTGATAACTTCTATTAATTTCAGAAAATTCTCAGTAGCACTGCCTTTTCAAACATTGCTTCCGCTTTACGAGGTCTTCTCTCTCTTCTACAACTCCTGTTTCATGCATGTAAAGCCTTTTCAATGTATCATCTATCCCTCTCTCTTCCTCTTTTTTAATGCATTTTCCATCCTTTTGGTTTTCCATGCCTCTTTTAGATATTTTTTTCTGTCCTACATTTTATGCAAGTAATTTTCTCTGTATCTGTATCAAATCTAATGGTAAACACACAGAGTTTTAAATTTCGTTTACTGAACTTTTCAATTTTTGAATTTTCATTTGTCTTCTTTTTGCATATCCAGTTCTCCATCAAAATACTCAATATTCTTGGAAATCCTTAAGCATAGCAAGTTCAGCCATTTAAAATTCTTTGTCTCATCATTCCATTTTCTGGATTACCCGAGGCTGTATTTCTACTTTCATTGTTTTCCTAGGTTCTAAAACATGTAGTCATATTATATACCTTGTTAGTTTGACAAAGTGCCAGACTTTATAGTATTTAGAAATAATTTGAAGGTCTTGAATTATTATACCTTCCTTTAGAGAGAATATACTTTCATTCTTGCATATGGCTAGGGGCACTTGCAATTTCAGATCACGTAATCCTCTTCCAAAGAGATGCGTTGAAACTGAGCCTCCTATCCCTGCAAAGACTAACCTATTTCTGATTAACCCTACTGCTGGCAGGCAGACTTTTAGGACCTACCGTAATGCCTGAGGGCCCTGGATTCCGGTTTTCGTCCTCAAGTTTCTTAAGGATTTCAGAGCTTTGTTCACTTTCTCAACCTGTCAGCCATCTCTGTAGTAGTCAACAAAATTGCCTAAGTAAAAAAACCTCTTAAGTGAGGGCAGCCTAAAATGATGGGCTTACGTCTCAAGGTTCCTTTCCTTTCTAACTTTCCTAGATCTTGACCCGATAAGTCCTTATTAGCTTTTTAACTTTCTGGTGTCTTCAAATTTATTTTTCCCGCTTTTCTCTCAGTGTGAAAGTTTTTCTGAATTTCCTAGTCCACTATTACTGGAAGTGGCATCTCTGTTGGATATTTTTTCTTTTTCTTTTTTTTTTTTTGGAGGGAGGGGTGAGGAAGAGTGTCCCTGAGCTAATATCTGTGCCAATCTTCTTTTATTTTTTTATGTGGGATGCTGCCACAGCGTAGCTTGATGAGCAGTGTATAGGTCCACACCTGGGATCCGAACTCTCAAACCCTGGGCCACTGAAGCAAAGAACACGAACTTAACCACTACGCCACCGAGTGGGTCCCCTCATCAGATGCTTTTAAGAAAGAAAAACAAGTAAATAGAACAATAAGTAATAGGTCAGGTGCAATAAAAATACGAGTTGTAGTGATTGCAAAAGAACCACTCCTGAAAATGCATAGTACTTTTTAGCTGTTCAACAAGTCATCATTGTTATTTAATGAGAATTTCCCTAGAAGAGAGTTAAAATGGAAAATTAAAGATTCTCCTATTATAATTAAAGCTGGAGTCTGTTAAAGAATCCATTGAAAAAAATACTACTAAAAGAGAGAAATTTTCAGTTTCATTCTTCCATGAAGACTTTATGGAGTTACCTAAGTTCAAATTTTCTCTTGGGGTAAGTAACCAAGACACTAAATTCACTAATGGTAAACATGTAAGCATTATAATTCAAACTGAAAGAATAGTCAAAGGAATAACTGAATTTGGAAAGAATCTTTCTGAGACGCGAAAGACCTCAAGGATGAAATCATGGAAATGACTAGAGGAAGTTATATGCTATCATAAGTGGTCATTCTTTCAAAGTATTGGCTGATTAACTTCCTATAGATAAGAGGGTTTAAAAGATCACCTATAAACAAAATCATTTCAATTTCATAGTTGGTGAATTTCATGGGGTTATATTAAGTAATTGGATCTTTCATTGCAAAAAGAACTCAACCTACTGGTACATTATGAAGTTTATCTAAGAGCAAATCAATATTTGCTAGAGCTATTTAAGGAAGAAAGTATACATATAAAAAAAGACTCATTTATCTTGTCTTCCCAAGAATTAAAAATATTTGTTACAAATTTCTCTAATGATATTATCTTTGTAAACAAAAATAAAGATTGGAGTTGAATAACAACCGTGTAGGGATATTTTCCTAATAGTGTGATATCAAGGGCACATCTTACAACATCATGATGTCGTGAAGAACCTGTCCAAAAATAAAGCTATATGTAGTTGTTCAAGCATGTTTATATCTAGTAGTTCAAAATAGGATATAATGAGTTTTGAATCTAAAGATGAATTCCATGGGAACATCCCATTTTGGACTCTCAAAAGTAGATGCTGAGACTTTTGATATCTGCTTGGTATACAAGCTAGAAAGAGCATCATACCTATGCACGTAACAAAACAATGATGGAGAATATAAGTTCCCAGCTTTTCTTGAGCCCATCAGAGAGCTGAGGTTACAAGCCACATAACTCACCCAAAATCTAAAGAAATGCAGATGCATCAAAGAAGAGACATGATGTGAGCACTGTTTACCAGGGGCAGATGATATAAAAGTGGATAAGATTTCCTTCACTTAAAAGTTTTTTAACAAATTGCTAAAGGGGCTATCATGAGAATACAGAAGCCCTGATAACTGCAGACATAAGGGAAATTCACACCCACTCTTCAGGCTCTTCTCCACTGACTTCACTGGATACTCACAAGAAAGACTGAGGGCAGGACAAGAGTCTGAGAAAGTGTTCCTCTTGATGCAAGCATGGAGAAGAGAAATTGTAGCCACTGCAAAAATGGCACAAGGCTTGGTCCAGATCCATTTTCCGTGTCTCTCTATGAAGCAAAAGCTTTCGGCAACCTGAAAAGAGCAGAAAGTTTTGTTGCCCTTGGGGCACTATGAAGGTGAGCTAAAGCTAAGGGAAAGGAACCCCCTGCAGAGAAACATGAATTCACCCTTAGCCTAGACCATTGAAATTCTCCTATAGCAGTGAACAGGACCAGATCACTGACAATGCCCCATGCCAGAGACCCAGGGAAAAACGCATGTCTGCGACTTATGCATACTCTGAAATCAGAGCAACAGAGGACATTCTCCTCCCACCTTCACCACCAGGCTAACAAGCAGTGAGTAACAAGTAATAGCAAGCTGCTTCTGATAGAAGGACGAGAGCGTGGAGAGACACTCTCTGGTACATGCACAAAGGGGAGACTTAGAGCTCAGGGTGAAGTAGATCTTGAGAGAAATCCTCTGGCAAACCAGTCCCCACTTTAAACACAAAATAATGTAGAGTAATTTAAAGCCTGTGATGCACTAAGGGTAATCATAGCACAACAAAAGCCATACCCAGCTGGAGTAGCTATATTAATATCAAAGATTTCAAAACAAGGAATATTACCAAGGATAAAAGAAGGACATTATATAGGTCAATTTTCCAGGATGACACAATAATTCTAAATGTGTGTGCACTTAACAAGAGGGTTTTAAAATCTAAGATGCAAAATCTGATAGAACTGAAAAGAGAAATAGACTACTCTACAATTGTAGTCAGAAATTTCAACGCTCTTCTTTCAGTAAATGATGGTAGATGTGGTCAGAAAATCTGTAACAATGTAGACAACCTGAACAACATTATCAACCAACTTGACCTAATTAACTTTTATAGAACACTCCACCCAACACCAGCAGAGTACATGTTCATTTCAAGTGTACACGAAACATTTATCAAGATAGATAATATTCTGGGGATAAAGTAAACCTTAACAAAATTAAAAGAATTGAAATTATGCAAAGTATGTTCTCAGACCACTACACACTTATGCTAGAAAATCAATAACAGAAAGATATATAGAAAATCTCCAAATCTTTTCATTATGGGATGAATTATGTTGCCCCAAAATTTATGTGTGGAAACTCTAACACCCAGTACTTCAGAAAGTGTCTATATTTGGAGATAGGGCCTTGAAAGAGGTAATTAAGTTAAAATGAGGCCCTTAGGGCGGATTCTAATCCAATCGGACTGGTATCCTTATAAGAAGAGGAGATTAGGACACACAAAGAGACACCAAGGGTGCACACTCAGAGGAAAGATCCTGTGAGGACAAACAGCAAAGGCAGCCAAAGAGAGAGCTCTCAGAAGGAACACAGTCTGCTGACACCTTGATCTTGAACATCTAGCCTCCAAAGCTATGGGAAAATAAGCTTCTGTGGTTTAAGCCATCTAGTCTGTGCTATTTTATTATAGTAGCCCTACAAACTAATACAATTTATAAAGAAAATGTTATACTGCTAAATAGCCCACTAATCAAAGAGAATAAACGAGAGAAATTAGAAAATATTTCAAAATAAACTAAAATGGAAATATAGTATATTAAAATGTGTAGGATGCCACTAAAGCAGTATTTAAAGGGAAATTTACAGTATTAAGTCCTTGTGTAGAAAACAAGATGGCATCAAATCAATAATCTAAACTACAATTTTAAGAAACTAGGAAAAGAAGAGCAAATTAAATGCAAAGCATGGAGCAGGGAAATAATAAAGAAAAGAGAAGAAAATAGTAAAATTGAGAATAGAAAAACAATAGAGAAAATTAATGAAACCAAAATCTGGTTCATTGTAAAGGTCAATATACTTGATAATTTCTAGCCAGAATGGCAAAGACAAAGACAAAGAAAACATATATTATACATACTGGAAGTGAAGGAGGGGACATCACTATAGATCATATAGACATAGAATGAATAGTCAAGGAATACTATGAACAATTTTATGCCCATAAATTCAACAACTTAGATAAAATGCATTAACTTCTTAAAGGACACAAATTGTGATATATATATTAAAGAAAATATGTTGATAATTGAAATTTTTCTAACAGCCAGATAAAAAAACTTCCAGGTAAGATGGCTTCATCTAGCAAGTGCAATAAGGCAAGAAAAAGAAATAAAATGCATTCAGACTTAAAATGATGAAATAGAACTGTCTCTATTGTCAGACAACATGATTTCCTATGTAGGAAATAAAAAAACTCTTCTGAGAAGCTATTAACGCTAATAAAGGAAATTTAGTAATGTCACAGTACACAGGGTCAATATTCAAGAGTTGATACTCATTTTCTCCTCAAGACAGATACTCAAGTGTCTCCCTAATTAATATTGTATAGAAAAGGAACCCTTTCCCAGTTAGCAGCCAGATCAATTTTTAAAAAATTTGTGAATCAAATCATATTACTCTTCTGCTTAAAACCCTTCAGTGTTTCCCAAATGCTCTAAGAATAAAATCTAAACTTATCTTGTCCTGTGTCATAGTGCAAAAGTTCCCAAAATGTGCTTTGTAGACCCTTGTGGGGCTTCAAGAGACACTTTCAGGGGTAGACAGTGTCAAAATTACTTTAGTAATAATAATAAGATCTTATTTGCCTTTTGTACTTTGTTCACATTTTCACGGATGGAGCAAAAGTAATGGTGTGTCACACTCAGACACTGATCATTTCCCAATTCAAAAAGGTTTTTGTAATAAGAAAGGTGATGATATTAATGAATATTACTTTTAAAATGTCATATAAGGAAATGTATAAACATTTGAAGGATGTGCAAAACTCAGTGAGCTGTTATTTTCCAAATGACTGAGGCGAAATAGTACAACATAATGCATGGGTAGAGATCCATTCAAAGTGCAAGATAGACTAGTGGATTTTCACGAAACAGAGTAAGAAAAATTCATTGGTATAGTTTCAGATTCCACACTGCAGCTAACCTTTAAGGAACTACAACTTGGTTTTGGTGTGGTACTAAAGAAGATTATTCACAATTATATGAAAGACTACTGTAATATTCCTCCTTTTTCCAACTACTTATCTGTGTGATTTCTTTCAAATATGTCAACCAAGATAGTATATTAGAACAGATTGCATATAGAAATAGATATGAGAATTCTATTATGGAAGATATTAATGAGATTTACAAAACATGTAAATAATGCCAGTCTTCTCAGCAATTTTGTTTTGTTTTGGAAAACACAGATTTTTATTTTAAAAATATCTTATTTATGGTGTTGTATTATGGGCTTATCATTATTTCTGAAATGAATTCACAGATAGATTTTTGAAAAATTCAAAGTTGTAATTTATACTATGGTAAATATATATGGGTATAACTCACTTACTCAAAACTTTCAGAGTGTTCCATTTTTAAGAGTATTAAGAGGTCCTAAAACCCAAAGATTTTGAGGGCTGCTCTTATAGATAAATCTATCACCTTTGCTGAACACTCTGTGATCATCTCTCATGAGCTTGTTCCAATAGGTAAAATATATGAGGAATACACACTATTTCACTAAATGATTGAGCGGTCTTCGTGGAATGTTCCTGGTTTTAATTCAAAAATTTAGAGAAGGAAAAGTATTTATATCAAAAAATTTTGTTCTTTTTAACAAAAACTCATGACATTTATTGTGACTACTTAGGGATAGTAGTTGTTTATTCTATAAATTTTATAAAATGTGTTTAAAATCATTTGCCTTCTTTTAGAGGGGTAAGACAGTAAAGACTGGAACACACACATGCAAACACACACATTACCGTCTTCTCTTGTACGGTGTTTTCCTGTATGATCTTGTTTAATATTATGATAAGGAGAATGAGAGAAAAATACCTAAAAATTTACATATCTGCATATAGATCTTAAGAGTTCTTTCCTAGTCATATAGGCTCTAAGTCTATTCCAGTGTACATGTTAAAATTGAAGAGCCAGTCTCTGACCATTCCAGACTCCATTAAATTCTGCCCTCTTCTCTGACTGCTTAGAAGACTGCATGATCTGGCTTCTGCATAATTTTCAGCCTTTCTCTTTCTGCCCCATCCATTATTTATTAGACTTTGGCTTCTATTTCTATTTCCCCCTTATGGACTGAACTGTTTGTGATAATCACAGGGGACAAGCTGTTTATTACTTCAGAACTTTTGACCTTCCTATTTCTTCTGCACAGAACAGCTTCCCCTAGCTCTACAGACTGCTTTCTTCTCATTTTTTATTTCTAAAGTAATATATTATCTCTTAAAAGACACCGTCCTTGGCAATTTTATCTATGAGGGTGCCCACGTGCTCCCCTAGATCCATCAGTCTCTATCTCAATACTCCACTCCTTTCTTTCATAGTGCTCTGAATGTCCAGATTGGTTTGTTCACGAGCTGATTGTCTCGCTCCTACACTACAATGTGTATTCTCAAGGAGGAGGGACTTTGCAAGTCTTTCTTGTTACATATACCTGATTAAATAGTTATGGAATAAATTAATTGGTAAGTTTATGAATCAAGATTGAATTTGGAAACAGTGTATTTGAGTAATGAAAGCAAACCTTCTATTAATTAGGTTTACTTTGGGCAAATCACGTAAGCCTCCAGATTCTCAACCATAAAATGTAAATAAAATAATTCCTCCAACTTGTTGTGAATATTTACTTAGACAATTGTATATTTTAAAGCATTTTACCAGGAAAAAGTGTTATTGGAATTAGGTTAGTTATGACACCAAATAAATAATATACTATTATTCTGAGCGCATATAACTTGAGGATGTATAAAGGCTGATAATTCACAATAAGTTAGAAAGTCATTACTTTCTTATATGAGAAAAAATAATAAGTGGCTATAGAAATGATTGATAAATATGAAAGGATTTATTTTAAACAGTGGTTTTCCAGTAGTCATTGGTACCCACCTTTCATCATTTTGCCTTTTAAAAGGTAACTGTTATGTATTCCAATCCTTGTTTTGAAAGGAAAATATACATTTTTTACTTAGTCTACAGCTGACAATAACAAGAAGATGATAGTTATTGTATATCCACAGAAAAGAGTCTTGAGAAATATTAAGAGGTCCAAAATCCACAGTAAGCATGAAAGAGAAAGTTAAAATATCTACAATTCTTTTAAGGATTTAATTGAATGAAAAAAGACCGCCTCAAAGCAGCATTGTTTGTTGACTTAGCTTTCAGTAATGGGAAAAGTGCCATGAATCAGGTTGGAATCCTTAATTTAAGTTCTCATCAAGACATTCCCAGGACTGTATTCCTTTCCTACACAGGAAAACAATTTGAAATTGTTATTTCAATGCTCTAAAGAGAAGGGAGGAAGACTCATAAGATTATAAAAATTGGAAGAGAGCTTAACAATTATTGAGTGTGATGGATTCGTACCTGGGATTCCATGGCCTCTAAGAGATCTCCAACTTATCTTTGAAATATCTTAATGTAACAAATGCTCAAGGAGAAACAGACATTTGCCCACAATAAGCCAACTAAAATATTGATTCGTTCCATTCGATTAGAATCATATCAACTGAGAATGACACTGCCGATCAAAACTCTGATTTTATGTCATGCAGTACTTTATTAGGTTTAAAATGAAAAGTAAATAAATTATGTCTGAATAAATGTATTATTTCTCAGTAGATGGTGGACAAAGAATTTTTCAAAATGTCAGGTTCCTATATAGGACATCCTAATAAATACTCCTAGGAAACCAATTGGAGGCAAATTATCTAATTCAAGTCTCTCTTTTTGTCACTGAAGTACTAAAAGGCCAAAATGCAAACAACTGGCCAACGTTATTTGGTTTCTTATGGCCACATATATACATGCAAATGCTAGAATATGAATCTGGTTCGTATTCATATCCGTTAAAGTGAAGCATCACCCATGTTGCTACTTTTCATTTGAGAGAGATGCAGATCAAATCACATTTCTTTCCAGCCACAAATAGTCATCCACCTTTAGATCGAAAAACCAAATGGCTGCTTAGTATTTTTCTTAGTATTAGATGGAAGAGGATTACATTTTCCGAAACAAAAATCAGGGTACATAGCTGACAAAAATAAAGCAAATCAATGACATTCTCTGAGGCCAATATTCAAAACTGAGATGTGTGAGTCAAAAAGTTCAACTTTATCCTCTAGAGGAAAAAAAAAAAACACATTTAACTATTACATCTTGGATTTACTTAATAATTTTTATCTTAAAATCACTATCTTTACATTTATGAATGAGTCTGAAATATTTGTAATCTGTCAGTCTGAATTACCTTAAACAGTTTCTCTTTATCAGAAAAAATTAGTGGCTGATTGAAAGTTGCAGTAACATTTTCAAAAGTAGTTTATAAATTGGAAGAGCTTAGGCTTGGAGGTCAGACGTGTCTGAATTGAATCTAAGGTCTACCATTAACTACTAATGAGCTCTTGTTCAAATTGTTAGCCTCAGTTTCCTCTGTAAAATGGGGATAACAGCACCTAATTAATGGGGGTATGAAGAAGATTGGTTATAGCTGTTTAAAATTATTTTTTTACCAATGAATGTTAAGCACTATGAAAGAATAAAAACATCCTCAGTTACTTGCCCTTGAGAAATACTTGTTGAATTAATAAAGAAAATAAATGAATAAAAATAAATGCACAATAAAATAATCACATGTAAATTGAATGATTGGGTACCTTATATAGTGGGGCCGCAATTAGTGGCAGCTATAATTGCAATTTCAATTTATAATTAAACATCTAGATATTGTTGGCCACTAAGACCGGTTTTCAACATTGGTTATCTATATTCTCAATAGTGAAACCGAATAGCTCAAAAGAAAGCATTCATTAGAAACTTTTCTTCATCAAATATCTGATTAGGGTCCTAGCAGTTATTTACATCTAATCAAAATATCTCCCTGCCTCCATCATTTCTGAGACATGTATTTAGCGATGGCTGGTTGAAAGTCTTCAGGACAAAAAATACTACCCTTTTCTGTAGTATAAATAAACCTTAATTGGACCCTAATTTCTCAACTTCTCCATACCACATATAAAGCAAATTCTTTTTTTAAAAAATAAACAAATGAGCTCAGGAGGATGTACTTAGGACTATTTAGCATAATTAAATTAGTTTCAAAACATGTTACCTGATTCCAAAATCCAAAGCCTTCTTTTATTTATTAGGTGAAGATAGGCTTATGTTTGGCTTTTTTGGTATCCTTAGATATAAAATTAGGTAGTCATATCAACTAACACACAAATGCTGATTGATGACAATGATAACAGACACGTTATCCCAACTGGTTGAAGGTGATGTTGTACATTACTAATCCATAACATCACAAGCATTTCACAGTGAGTAATACTTGTAGCACTCCATACATCCCCTGCTAGGTATGAAGTTTCAAATATGGAGATTACCGAACATGATCTCATAAGTCATCACTTTCTGATTTCTGTTGGTGTTTCAGGCTCTTTTTCTCTGCTTTTATATGATGCAATTTTGAGTCCTTTTACAATTCAGAATCCTTTACTTTAGATATGGTCGAGTTAATTTCTACAGGTCTTAATATGTGCTTTTAACAAATGAATAAAATATTCCAGATAAGATTTCACTAGATTAGCTTAAAATAGGATGATGCTACCACCTACCTTGTTCTTAGTGAAGGACTTTCAAAATTCTAGCTCTAGAGTGACATCAGCAAGATGGCAAACTAGGAGACAAGGACCATCCTTCTTCCACAGAGATGCTGAGTTAGCAACTACATACAGACAAGAATACCTTTGTAAGAACTCTAGAGACCAACTGAGAAGGTACAGCACCCATCCCTTCTTTATAAAACCAAGAAGGGATTTCAGCTAAAAAAAGTAGGAAAATTCACTGCATTTTGCACATCTGTCCAGGCCTCTCCCTCTATATGGCATAGGGCAGAACAACCATGAGGACACTCCCCCATACTAGGTCAAATCAGTTAAAAGTTGATACAAGAGACAAGGAAGGTAATTATATAACGATAAAATGGCCAACTCAATAAGATATAACAGTAAGTATCTATGCACCAAACCTCAGAGTTCCTAAATATACGAAGTGAACCTTGACAGAACACAAGGGAGAAATGGCAACATAATAATAGTGGGAAACCTCAATACTACACTTTCAATAATAGACAGAACAGCCATACAGAAGACCAATAAGGAAAGAGGACACGAATAAGACCAATGGGAGACTACAGACCAAATAAGATGATAGAACAATTGGACCCAACAAACATACAGAATATTCCACACAACAGCGGAATATACCTTCTTCTCAATTACACTTTAACACTATCCAGAATAGACCACTTGTAAAATCACAAGACAAATCTAAAAAATTCAATATGATTGAAATCACACAAAGTATCTTTTCCAATGGCAATGGAATAAAACTAGAAATCAATAGCACAAGGAAAACTGGAAAATCTACAAATGTATGAAAATTAAAAAACGCACTTTTAAATAACTAATGAATCAAAGAAATAGATACAAGGGAAATTAGAAAATAACTTGAAACAAATGAAAATAAAAACAACATAAAATTTATGGGATGCTGCAAAAAGCAATTCTAAGAGGGAAGTTATAGCTAAAAACATATATATTTAAAACAGAACAGGGCTGGCCTTGTGGTGCAGTGGTTAAGTTTGCACGTTCCACTTCTCAGCAGCCCAGAGGTTCGCAGGTTCAGATCCCCGGTGCGAGCATCGCACCGCTTGGCAAATGCCATGCTGTGGTAGGCGTCCCACATAGAAAGTAGAGGAAGATGGACATGGATGTGAGCTCAGGGCCAGTCTTCCTCAGCAAAAAGAGGAGGATTGGCAGTAGTTAGCTCAGGGCTAATCTTCCTCAATAAATAAATAAATAAATGAATAAATAAATAAATAAATAAATAAAAATAAAAATAAAAAAAGAACAAAGATAGTAAATCAACAACTTCATTTTACACCTTAAGAAACTAGGAAAAGAAGAGCAAACCAAATCCAAAGGCAGCAGAAGGAAGGAAATAATACAAATTAGAGGAGAGAAATGAAATAAAGAATGGAAAAAAAGAATAGAATAACTAGAAAAAAAATCAGTGAAACTAAGAGTTGGTTTTCGAAAAGATCAAGAAAATTGGCAAACTCTTAACCATATTAGCTAATAAAAGAGAAAGAAAACTCAAATAGCTAAAATCATAAATGAAAAAGGAGTCATTACAACTAATGCCATAGAAATATAAAGGATTATGAGAAAATACTGTGAATAATCGTATGCCAACAAATTGGGTGACCTAGAAGAAATGCAAAAATCCTTAGAAACACACAGACTATCAAAGGTGAATCACGAATAAATAGAAAATCTAAACAGACTCCAATTACAAATAAGGAGAGTGCATCAGTAGTCAACAATCTCCCAACAAAGAAAAATCCAGGACTAGATGGCTTTATTGGAGAATTCCAACAAACGTGTAAAGAAAAATTAAGACCAATCTTTCTGAAACTCTTCCAAAAAATTAAAGAGGATGGAATACTTCCACACTCATTCTGTGAGGCCAGCATTACCTTGACACCAAAGCCAATCAAAAACACTAAAACAAAATTACAGACTAATATCCCTGACGAATACTGATGCAAAAATACTCAAAAATACTAGCAAACTGAATTTAACAGCACGTTAAAGAGTTATTCACCATGACCAAGTGGAATTTAACCCTGGAATGCAAGGATGTTTCAACATACAAAAAACAACCAATGTAATACACCACATTGACAAGACGAAGGACAAGAAACACATAACCATCTCAACTGATGAAGAAAATCTTTGACAAGATTCAATACCCTTTCATGATAAAAACACTCAATAAACTAAGAATAGAAGGAAACTATCTCAACACAATAAAGGTCATTTATGAAAAGCCCACAACTAACAACATATTCAATGCTGAAAAACCAAAAGCTTTTCTTCTAATATTAAGAACAGGCAAGGATGTCTGTTCTCACCAGTTCTATTCAAAACAATATCCAAAATCCTAAAGAGAGCAATTAGGCAAGAAAAAGAAATAAAAGACATCCAAATTGGAAAGGAAGAAGTAAAATAATCTCTGTTTGCAAATGATATGATCTTATAAGTAGAAAATTCTAACGATTCCACAAAAAAATTGTTAAAACTAATAAAAAAATTCAGCAAAGCTGCAGGATAAAAAATCAACACACAAAAAACAGTTGCATTTCTACACATTCACAATAAACAATCCAAAAAAGAAATTAAGAAAACAATTCCATTTATGATAGCATCAAAAAGAATAAAATTTTTAGGAATAAACCTACCCAAGCAGGTGAAAGACTTGTACATTGAAAACTACAAAACATTGTGAAAGACATTAAAGACACAAATATATGAAAACACATCTCATATTCATGGATTAAAGATTTAATATTTTTATGTTCATACTACCCAAAGCAATGTGGAAGTTCAATGCAATCTTATGAACATCTCAACGGCATATTTTTCAGAAATAGAAAACTTCATCCTAAAATTCATAAGGAATCTCAAGGGACTTTGAATAGCGAAAATGATTTTCAAAAAGAACAAAGTTGGAGGACTTGCACGTCCTCATTTAAAAACATTTTACAAAACTACTGTGATGGTTAATTTTACAGGCCATGTGGTGAAGATACATTTGGTCAAACATTATTCTGGAAGTGTCTGGATGAGATTAACATCTGAATCCACAGACTGATTAATGCAGATTGACCTCCCTAATGTGAGTAGGCCTCATCCAGCCAGTTGAAGACCTGAATAGAACTAAAAGGTTGAATAAGAGGGAGCTCCTCCTGCCTGACTGCTGAACAAGGATATTGGTCTTTTCTGGCCTTCAGACTTAGACTGAAACATTGGCTCTTCTTGGATCTCAAGCTTCCTGACTTTTGGACTGAAACTTACACCATTGTCTTTCCTGCTTTGAAGCCTTTACACTTGGACTAGAACTACCCATCAGCATTGCTGAACCTCCAGCTTACTGACTGCAGATCTTGAAACTTCTCAGCCTTCATAATCACATGAGCCAATTCCTTATAATAAACTATATACATACCCTTTTGATTCTGCTTCTTTGAAGAACACTGACCAACACAGATGTCATAATCAAAACAGTGTGGTAATGGCACGAAGCAGATAAATAGAGCAATGGGATAGAATAGAGAGCCCAGAAATAAACCCTTGTGTATACAGTCAAATGATCTTCAACAAGGGGACCAAGACCACTCACGGGTAAAGGAGAGTCATTTTAACAAATGGTACTGGGAAAACTAGATATCCACATGCAAAAGAATAAAGTTGAGTCCTTATCTTATGCTAGATACAAAAAATAACCCAAATTGGATTAAAGACCTAAATGTAAGACCTAAAACTCTAAGACTCCTAGATGAACACATAGGGTAAAATCTTCATGACATTGGACTTGGCAATGATTTCTTGGATATGCAGTAAAACCATAGGAAGCAAAAGCAAAAATACACAAACTGGACTACATCAAACTAAAAAGCTCCTGTACAGCAAAGGACACAGTCAGCAGAGTGAAAAGGCAACCTATGGAATGAGAGAGAATATCTGAAAATCATATACCTGATAAGGAGTTAATATCCAGAATATATAAAGAACTCCTACAACTCAACAAGAAAAATATCAAATAACCTGATTAAATAATGGGAAAAGGATTTGAACAGACATTTTTCTAAAGATGATTCAAATGGCCAACAAGCATTGGAAAACACCGTCAGCATAGGTAATCATCAGAGATATGCAAATCAAAACCACAGTGAGATATCAGGATGACTACAAGGAAGAAAAACAAACAGAAAATAGCAAGTCTTGGTGAGGATATGGAGTAATTAGAACGCTTCTGGGCTGTTGGTGTGATTGTAAAGTGGTGCAACTGCTATGGAAAACAATGTGAAATTCCTTAAAAAATGAAAAGTTGAACTACCTTATGATCAAGCAATCCCACTTCTGAGTATATAACCAGAATAATTGAAAGCAAGGTCTTGGAGAGACGTTTGTGTGCATCTGTTCATAGCAGTACTATTTACAATAGCCAAAAGGTCAAAGCAACCCGAATGTCCATTGATAGATGAATGGATAAACAAAATGTGGCACACACAGTCAATGGGTTATTATACACTCTAAAAAGGAAAGGATGAATCTTCTGAATTATACTACATTAAATCGGCCAGTCACAAAAAAACAAATACTGTATGATCCACTTATGTGAAGTATCTGAAGAAGTCAAATTCATGGAAACAGAAAGTAGAATGGTGGTTACCAGGGGCTGAGGGTAGGGAGGGAAAGTGAAGTTGTTGTTTAATGTGTGTAGAGTTTCAGATTGGCAAGATAAAAAATTTTTGGAGATCTGTTTCATAACATTGTGAATACACTTAGCCTTAGTAAATTGTACACTTAAAAATGGTTAAGATGGTAAATTTTATGTCATGATTTGTTTTTAGTGCAGTAAAATATATCTGTATAAGAATTCTAGCACTGCACAGCCTGAAGGCCCATGCTATTTCAAAATAACTCAGATTTCCTGGAATTATTTTTTTAATCAAGTTCTGAACCTTGACTTTTGCACTTGCTGAAATTTTACATTGACTCTCTACACAGTTACGGTTACTCCTAATTCCAACTTGACTTCCTTGGTCAAAGGTCACCTGGGTTTTATTTCCAACTGTGTCTGGAGTGTTTCGATCTAAAATGTCTTCTCCTATGACTCTAATGCCCTGCTTAATCTTCCGTTTTTAGCTACATTGTCCACTTTGAATCTCTTCCATTGGCCTTCCAGCTGTGTCATCCCATGGTTTGCAGATTTTAAGTTCCTTCCTAGATCGTGAAGAGATCCTGTGTCTCCCTTTGCTACAACTGTCTGCTTGATGAGCTACTGTCTTTCAATCTTATAAATGTTACACGTTCTTGGTTTACTGCTACTTCACTTCCACACTTGAATGTATGTAAAATCTTTGTTGTTGGGACTCGTGACATGAAATTTCAAACACCTACCGTTGCAATTACCCAATATTTCCTTTATGTTATTAGGGGTAAAAAATGGTAACACAATGCAAATAGTCTTATTTCTCTTCAAGATGATGTTACTTTAGTAATTAATATTCATTTGATAAGGCCATTAAACTAGCGATAAGTTTGCCTATCACCAATATCACGCAGTTCATGCAGTTCCATCTCATACAAAGGAATAATGAAAATACCTTGTTAATCCAGATAGGCTATTTCTCTATCAGTTTTCTGGAATACCATCCTAGTCATTATGTGAAAAAGAGGGAATGAAGACAGCCCAGCATACCTTATTCCTGGTGAACACGTGATATCTGCTGCTAATCATGACCTTTCTCAGTGCTCAAAAACTACCCATCCATTTAGTATTCCCTTCATATATTTTACTGAGCATAAATGTCAAGATCCCTGTCTATGGTTTTAAGACACTGTCTAACCTTTTCAGAAACTTAGGACATTTGCCTTTCTCTATTCTCATGGCAAACCCCCTATTATCAATAACTCCTCAGAGATTGCTGACATTGATTTTATCTTTAAAATTACTCAGAACCCTAAATTAGGTGCTTCCTGAACCAGAAAAGTGAAGTCATTTTGAGAATTGTTACTCTTTCTCTCTTCTTACCTCTCCAACTATTTTGAAATTTAATGTCTCTTCATCATTTTATTTTCACCTTTCCAATATGAAGATTTTCCTTGACAGAAAAGATGGAAATGAAACTAAAGTTAAGAAAGTAATCTTTTCCTCTTTTGCTTTATTATCATAGTATTTGGTTTACGGAGAATTTTCCCAATCGTGCTCACAATATAACTAAAAAGCTTTGCTTTTGGGGGGTTTGAAAGTGTTAGTGCAATTTAAGAATCAGTCTTCCTATTGCTATTCTGAACTATACCTGCTAATTTTTTTTCATATTCTCTAATTATCTTTGCATTTTTGGTATATTTTAATTTTTAATCTGTGCTCATTAAAGAACACGAATGGAAAGCACGTTGGTCTTTATAGACAGCTCCCCATGTTCTTTCTCAACAAGGTCACTCATGATTGTATGGTCAAAACCTCACTTTGAGAGTCTCCTGTGGAACAATTTCCCCAATTGCATTTATTCACTTACAATAGGTGCTGAGACTACCACTTGGAATAGTGCATATGACCATATATGATATAATCAGTTTCTCCTAAAGTCACATCATTGTGATTTCATAAAGCAGATTCTCTATATTGATTCATTTAGATCCATATTAGCAGTTCTCATTATTTCTTCCTTCATCTCCTGAGATATGAAGTTACTAGCAAGGGAAAAAAAATCAATATTTTCTCTTAGTACCTTACTGATATTTGAAGGTCCCCATGGTATCACGGGCTCTTTGCAGCTCAGTTTTGAGATCTATATCTGGCCAACTATTTATAATAAAGGTCTCCACACATCCATCTTCAGGCAGTTTTTAAATTGTCTAAAACTAAAGCTGATTACATCTATAAATTCTAGAACCTAATCCCAAACATTTAAATGGAGATGGTTAACGCCGGGATGTGAATGTCATTTTAAATAGCTACTCATAAGAGTGTGAAGATGAGCTATTGTGGGAAACATTCATTTAGATCATACTCCCATAAAAGCCTAACTTTTATTCTGCCTAGATTCTCTGCTCCCATGTATTTTTGTCCACACTTTCACCATCAAATTTTGGAATTTCCACCTCATTTGATATTATTGCCCTTCTCCTATCAGGCATTTTTCTTTTCACAATGTTTACAAATTCTTGCTATCTTCTATTAGTGGATCTGACTTTATCAATTCCATCAATACCAATAAAGTCAAAAGTATCTTCTACGGCAAATATTTGTTCATTTTGTTCATTGTTCCGATCATTTTTCTGGGGAGAGATATCTCTTCTAAGATTTACCTGCGGCTTTCTTCACTCGTGTGACAATCCAGAGATTCTACTTTGCATTTTTCATTATATTTTCCTGGATCTCCTTTTGTTTCTATTTTAAAGCCATCTCATTTAATCTCCTGAGAATTATATTATTCCAGATTTATTTTGTTGTTGTTGTTGTTGCTGCTGTTGTTGATAAGCAGTTGAGAGAGGATAAACATAACCTACTAATCTGGAAAATGAAAGAGACCAGGAGAAGGGGGAAATACTTGAACCATTACCATTTCTAAGTGTTCAATAAGAGAAAATGGCACCATTTTTCTTTTGTAAATATGAATAAGCAAAAATCTAAAAGATTAAAAAGTTACTTATTAGTATAGCTCTCTTTTCCTTTCCACATAAGTCTTCTTCTTTGGCCATAGATATGTACACAAACTGCAAATCATCTTTAGGTAGAAACAATTCGTATCTTAAATCATCCCGATGTAACAAATCCAATTAATCCCACTTACTACTTGATATTCCCTTCTCAACCAGCCGTGCTGGTCTAGTGACTAAGATTTGGTGCTCTCACCCCTGTAGCCGGGTTCATTTCACCATCAGGGATCCACACCACCTTTTTGTTGGTTGTCATACTGTGGCAGCTGTTTGTGGCTGTGCCACTGAAAGCTGTGCCACTGATATTTCAAATACCAGCACTGTCAGCCATGGCGGACAAGTTTCAGTAGAGGTTCCAGACAAACACAGACTAGGAAGAAGGACCCAGCCACCCACTTCTGAAAAAACAGCCATGGAAACTCTATGAATAACAGCAGAGCATTGTCTGATATAGTGCAGGAAGGTGAGAGGATGGTGCAAAAAAGACAGTGTGGGACTCTGCTATGCTGTGCACAGGGTTGATAGGAGTCTAGGTGTCAAAACCCACTCGAGGGCCCTGACAATAACAAATCTCCTTCTCAAATTCACCTTTCTTTTCCAAAGTTTTATTTCCTTCCCCCAAATTTAGTTTTCTGTTCAAATCTCTTATTGTTTCAAAGAATTTTTAGATTCTTCCAGCTGTATTATTTGTGCCCTCATAAAAAAGTAAAATTTTGGAATATTTGGCAAATTTGAGGTTGGCGGGGAGGCAGTTTCCATTATTGCATAGCACAGGAAAACTAAACACTTCAGCTCTACATATGAGTGTGTTTACACTTGACTCAAAATCCATTGCAAAATTTTATTCAGGATTTTCTATAGGTAGAGAAGGGGAAATACCACAGTGCACAAAACAGAAAAATCTCCTATCTACACAGAGCACACGGACTAGATTAGAACTCCAACAAATGAACAGAAATTACCACACAGCACAATAAATTCTATGCTGAGAAAAGGCAAGAAGCTTAAGCACCTTAGAAAAGATATCTAAACTGTATCAAGCAATCAACAAGCATTGTCCTGAGGTCCATCATAAATTTCCCAAGATTCTCTTTATTTAAAAAATAATAAATGCCCCTTTTTTCCCATAAAGCTAACATTTACTGTCTATGGGGACAAATCTCCTATACATTTGTCTCTTCTCCTCTATTTTCTCTTGTGCAATTGTGTGCTTTCCCATGCACTCAGTTGATAACCCTGGTCCAGATTTGCAACACGTCTTTTCTCTCTGTAAGCTTATTTTTTGATAATACTATAAATGAAACATTGAATTAAATATTGAGTTCAGCAGCTCACAAGAATAAAAATGTTTAACTTTATTTACATTTCAGATGAATTTCCCAATTGTCTTATGAGATTTGTAGCCCTGTTGTACAGATGGGAAAATGGAGGCAAGGAAGTTAAGTGGCTTGTCCAAGGTTACCCAGCCAGCAAGTGGTAGAAGCAGAAGAGCTCAAGCACCTACGCTTTTATCCACATTATTATGCTTTATCTCGTATCTCGCAATACGAATATCAAACAGAAAAGTTATTGTAATGGTGAAATGACTAGAAACCAGACTAAAAACAAAAATTAAAGAGTCCAGACGTGTCAAACATACAGAGGAGAAGATTGAGTAGGAAAATGGTAATCAACCTCAAATATGTGAGAAATAGCATGTGGAACAGGAACAGTGTTTTCCCAAATTGAATTAGGTTCAGGTTTTAGGTCAAAAGATGGAAGGGAATTTTAAATATTACAACTACTTTAAATGTCAACTATTTTAATTTGTCTTGAGAGGAGCAAATTGCAAATCTTTAGACTTTACAGGTATCTATTTATGTGAAAATGTGAATATGGCTATATAAGAGCCTGTTAAAATGAAGGTCTTAGTTGGGATACTAAAAACAACACTGCTAACCAGAAAAAAATAATCCCTATAGGTGGGTGTCCCAGTGGTGTAGTGGTTGGGTTTGTGAACTCTGCTTCCATTGCCCAGAGTTCACAGGTTCAGATCCTGGGTGTGGGCCTACATACCACTCACCAAGCCATGCTGTGGTGGCATCCCACACACAAAATAGAGGAAGATTGGCACAGCTGTTAGCTCAGGGACAATCTTCCACAAGCAAAGAGAGGAAGATTGGCAACAGATGTTAGCTCAGGACCAATCTTCATCATCAAAAAAAAAAAAAATTCCTATAGGCAATATGCCTGTTCTGCAGTGCACCAGTGCCATCTCATAATGGTTCTCATCAAATGAGAACTTGTCTGATTTCTCTTTTTCTGCCTGAATCCATCCTCAAAGTTATAGAAGCCGTGGTTAACAATACATGAAAGAGCGAGCATTCCCATATGATTTTTATGATAGAGGACAATCATAGTATGTTTTAAGGCATTTTCCGAGAGAATGCAGATTCTCCAAATGTGCAGGAGAATCAGGTAATCACTCCAATGGTATGTTAAGCAGTGACAAACTCTTGAAGCAATCACTGCTAAGAAAATTAATATCGTTACTATATATAAATTCTAACAAATTCAGTATTTTTAAATTAATTACTTGTAGTCATGATATACAGCATATATACATATACGTATACTTTTGTATAAATATATTTATCTTTACATGTAGCTATGTTAGAAAAAACATTATGCAAGTATTTGTGTAAAGGTATACAGATGCACAATTATCTATCTTTACCTGTATATGTTGGAGAATGCAAGTATATGCACAATACACTTAGTAAGAATAAAACATTTATTTTCAATGCTGTTAAAATAAAATATTAAATTCAGAGCCTTCAAACCAAAAACTCTTTCTTTACACAGTAGAGGTATTATACAGATCTGCCGTGCTCAAGTTAATTTGACACCAGTGCAGCAATGACATTCACACCTACTTTTTATTTTAAGAGGTTGCTCTCTGAGAGCTGACAGTCTCCCTTGAACTTATCACAATAGCTACCACTTACCGAGAACTTACAACTTCCAAGGCTGAAGTAAGCATATTTCATACTTTATTTTATATACGCCTTACAACAGGGTTGGATAAGTGTTGTTGTCTATCTCTGTTATATAGATGAAGAATTTTTGCTCTGAAAAAGACTTTGCAGTTAGGCCACAATCACGCAGTTGATGCAGGTGGATCTGGATTCAACCAGGCCTATCTGAATCCAAAACGTTTATCCTTGTCCTGTACGACACGGTCTGTGTTGACAGTCTGCAGATGTGTGCACTTGCGTGTGTGTCTTATTTAAGAAACCAGGACTTGAACACTTGCATTTGACTTTTAGTATTACATTTTAGTTTTTATTATAAAATACATGAATGTTCGAAGATTAAAATTGGGAATTATTTATTGGTAATTAATTGCACATAGAGTAATATATTTGCTGAAAGCAAAATATTATATTTCAAAGTATGATATTCAAATTATGATAAGCATATCCCTACCAAAACGAGTAGCTCTCTTGGTACCAGCACCCCCTCAGTTTTGAAAAGAATACTCATTTAAGCCTCTGTTTGATTATTAGGATTATATTTCTAACAAGTCTCACAGACTTAATCAAGATATTTATTGAGGAAGTCATATCATACTGAAGTAATAATGTTATAAAATCTGAATAAAACTCACACAAAAAGATCTTAACGTTGCTTTTAAAATATTTTATTTTCGTACACTTTTTGAGTTTGATTACACAAACACGTGGCTCTCTTGCCTATTGACAAAAATGTTCATATTAAAGCCAAAATATTTTCCAACAGTAAAGCATGATTCGAAGGTCATATTAAACTGAAATGTCTTTTTTTCTGCGAGCTTATCTGGAGTTTCTGTTGATATTAATTTTGAAGCATCTATACATTCTTATACTGACCTAACAAAATACTGGTTTTCGATGGATGTTTTCTACTTTTTATAATTTAACGATAGTTACTTGACATTTAACAAACTCTAGAAAAAAATGCATGAAGCTTCAACAATTAATATTCAAAACATGAATCTGGTCTTGGATTTTAATTTGCTTCTGATGCAATATTAAAGCAAAATATGTATAAAATATTAATGTTATATTAGTTCTGAATTTATTTTTTTATTTTAGAATAAAGCCTTCCTACATGGATCATTTCACTTTGAAGGGCATTTTTAAAGGGCGGTTATACTTCTTGCTAACTTAAATAATGATTTAGTAGCAATTAAATAATTAAATGTGGTCATATTGGGAAAAATCTTATGTGTAGTAAAGTTTTCATGATAAAATAAAAGCATTATAATATGTATTGAATAAATGATATAACGTTATTTTCACTTTTGTGGGAAATCAAAGACATTTCATCTTTAAATTTCATGTATCAATTGCTTGCTATACATAGTTTACCCTATGCTATTAGAAACATGTTAATTGCATACTAATTATATATGGGTAAATTCTTACTGTAATACTGCCTTCAATGTGTAATGGCTTCAGAATTTTTGAATTTAGATATAAGGTTTTCCAACATCATTCTACTAGAATGAGGAAATTCCACTAAGATTCATTGAAACATACTCATTACGTGTTATATGATCGTGTTCTTAAATTGTCTTCTGTTTTCCGAGTCCTATATCTTACGAAAAACATAAATTTTACAGTAGATCCTGTGACAGAAAATGACTATTTGTTATAAAATTATTTCTCTTTTTCTCCTGGACACGCATTGAGACCACATTTCTTGGCATTCTTGAGCTAAGTGTGGCCATGTGACTGAGTGATGTGACGTACACCATTTCCAGGCCTGGTTCATAAAACATTGCCATATGTGACTTTCATTCCCTCCATCTATTTGCCAGCTGAATGGAGAAAGCAGTGAGGACTTCAGGAAGTGAAAGGACTCTGAATATCTGAATCACCGAGTAGAGTGGAAGCCCCACTGATCTGCATTGGATTGTTCTGTGAGGAAGAAGTAAACATTTGTTTTGCAAAGCCACTAAAATTATGTTTGTTGTTATTGCAGCATTGACTTTACTGGGTTATTGCAGATTAAAAACTTATTTCATACACAGAAGCTGGTCAGAGCAAATTAGAGATTTAAATGAGGGGCTGGCCCAGGAGCATAGTGGTTAAGTTCCTGTGTTCCACTTCAGTGGCCCGGGGTTCACTGATTTGGATTCTGGGCATGCACCTACACACCACTCATCAAGCCACGCTGTGGCGGCATCTCATATAAAAAAATAGAGGAAGATTGGCACAGATGTTAGCTCAGCGACAATCTTCCTCAAGGAAAAAGAGGAAGATTGGCAACATATGTTAGCTTAAGGCAAATCTTCCTCACCAAAAAAAAAAAAAAAAAAATTTAGAGATTTAAATGTAAAAAACCCAAATTTGGAACTTTTTGGAAGACAATATAGGAATATATTTTTAAGACTTCAAAGTCAGGAAATATTTCTTAAAGTAACGTTTATTGAATGAAAAATTCTCAGCCCACATCTGATTTGACCTCCAAGCAGCATTGACCACTCACTCTTGACACTTTTTCACTTGGCTTCCAGGATTCCACTCCCTTTTCTTGGGTCTTCCTTATCTCATTGACTTCACAATATTGGTATGTTCTATGTCTTGCTTCTCAAACCTCTCTTCTCTCTTGCACTTTTATGGCTTTACATAGACTGATGACTCCAGTTTATATCTATGATCAGCCTGAATGTCTGCCCAGATCTAGATTTGTATATGCAAATACCTATTGAACATTTCCATTTCTATGAGCAGTAGGCAACACAAATTAAAGTAGTCCAAAAGTAAGCTTCTGATATCTGCCCCTTCCCTGCCCCATTCTTAACAATCTCCCACCTAGTCTTCTTCCTCTCAGTAAAAGGCAACTACATTCTAGTTTCTCAAAACCTTGGCTTCCCTTTTTTCATAAACCATACCTGATTTGTCAGCAAATCCCATCAGTCAGATTTAAATATATCCAGAATCTGATCGCTGTTCTTCAGCTCCACAGCTATCATACTTGTCTAGACACCATCTTTTCTCCCCTGGATCAGTATGGAAATTTTCTGTCCTGTCTTCCTGATTCCACCATTGCACCTCTTCTATCTATGTTTAACAGAGAAGCCAAGATGATTACACTGATCAGATAGAAACAGATCATGTCTCTGTTTTGCTCAAAACTCTCCAATAATTTCCCATCTCAGAATAAAAGGTAAAGGCCCAAAAAGGCCTTCAAAGTCCTACAAAATGTGACCTCCACTCTCACCACCACTCTGGTCCTTCTTTCTAATTACACTTATTTTAACCTATTTCATCCTTTGACAAGCCAAGCACATTCCTCCCCAAGGAACTTTAGGCCTGCTCTTCCCTCTGAATAAGACACTTTTCCATCAGATATCTTCACAGCTCAATCCTTCACCTTTTCTAGCATTTATTCAAATATTATCACTCTCTCAGGACGGCCTTCCCTAGTCATTCAATCTAAAATTATGCTCCTTTATCCCTACTGTTGTAACTCCCCTTTATTGATTTATTTTTCACCCAGCAGATATCTCCTTCTAACACACTGCTTGCCTTATTTATTGCCACCGTCTCCAAAACACACATACACACTACAAACTATTTTCTACAGCAGCAGAGATTTTTATCAGCTTTCTTCAAAGCTATATCCCCAGTATCTACAATGCATAGCAATATATACATTGCTGAATATACAATGAATGAAGACACAAAAGATCATCTATTTTATTTCAAGAAACTTGAAAGCTTATGTATATTTAAGGGTACTATTAAAAAGTTAAGACAAGCTAAAAGCTGGGAAAAATATTTGCTAAAAAGATAAGCAAAGGGTTAGTACAAAGAATAAAAAAAATGAATTCTTACAATCCATAAGAGGAATTCATTAAAAAATCAACAAGAAATCCAATCAAAATAAGCACAAAAATCCTGAAAAGATATTTCACAGAAGATAAAACATAAATCAGCAATAAATAGATGAAAAGACATATCAGTTTAGTGATAATTAGGTAAGTACAAATTAAAATCACAATAACATAAAATCCTGGTCACCAGATTGGCAAAAATTAAAAAGTTTGACAGAACCAAGTGTTAACAAGGATGTGGTGCCCCAAGATTTCTTTTACATGTCATGTATATTTGTCAAACTTGATATAACTCCTTTGGAAGACAATTTGGATCTAGTAAAATTGAAGTTCCCTTATAATCCAGAAATTCTAATCCTAGGCACATATCCTAGAAACATTTTTACAGGTATGCAAGATGTGTTATATACAGATTTTTCACAGGAGCATTACAAGTAACAGCAAATCTGGAAAATATCAAAGTGTTCTTCAGTGGGAAATGTATAAATATATTGTGTGGTGCCTATATAGGTTTACTGGGCAACAGTGAAAAGTAACTGAATTATTGCTACATGCATCAATATGAATATCACAAAAATGGTATTCAGTGTAAAAGCAAGTTATCGAAGAAGATATAGAGTATAATATTTACACAAACCTCAAACATTTATAAAATATAGTGCACAAAAACTTGCATATATATGCAAAACAATTACAAGTCAAAGCAATAGAGTGATAAACATAAACTTCAGAATAATGTTACCCTTGGGCAAGGAAAGATTGGCGAAGAACTCACAAGCACTTCAAAGTCATTTCTTTATCATGTATGTTGACACATTTTTCTTGATCTCAGAATGAACTTTCAAAATGTGTGCCATTACTTAAAATTCATATTTATTTCAAAAATAATAAACGATTTTTAATTTTACCTACTTTTATTCAGCTATTCAAAGTATGAGCATATTATGTATAAATCTCTATGCTAAATACTGTGTAAACAGAGATAAGTAAGACATATCTCTTCTTTAATGGAAGTTACTATTCAGAAGTCTTCAAAAGAAGGCAGAATTTTGTTCTTCCACGTTCATAGATGCGGTATACGTCTCATGGGGACACTCTCCCAATGCATGTGGCCAACAGCACTAAGCGGTCAGGCTGATCTTCACTCTGACCGTGAAAGCAAGCAAGAATTTTCAGCACAATGCTTCAGGCAGCCATTATTAATTGCTTAGAGTTGACACTGAATTTTAAACGTGTGCTCTCCAAGCTCTTTCATATTTAGAGACTCTCAAAATGTATCATTTCCATATTCTTCAAGTGAAAGCATTGATATGCATGCTGTGCAAAGTGAAAAATAGTTTACAATCATTAAATCATAAATCATTAAATTATTTTTCTATGACAATACTATGGTCCTACTACATTTGAGATTTGGTAGAATGCTTTGTAAAAACGTGATTGGTGTTGGCACAAGGAAACCTATCTGAGAAAGATCATTGTTGGACTGTAGACAAGCACAATATTAAAAAACATCTAGAGAAACCATTTTATTTATAATTGAGGAGTCTCATTTCTATGCATGTTTAATATATTATTTTTACAAATGAAGCTTGATAAAAGAATTTTTTTTTTTTGAGGAAGATTAGCCCTGAGCTAACCGCTGCCAATCCTCCTCTTTTTGCTGAAGAAGACTGGCCCTGAGCTAACATCCATGCCCATCTTCCTCTACCTTATATGTGGGACGCCTACCACAGCATGGTGTGCCAAGCGGTGCCATGTCCGCACCCGGGATCCCAACCGGTGAACCCTGGGCCGCTGAAGCGGAACATGAACACCTAACAGCTGTACCACCGGGCCGGCCCGATAAGGGAATTTTTATAATATGTGCCCTAACTGGTAACTCACATCACAAAATATAAAGCATCATATCAGAGCCTAAATGCAAAATTAAAAAAAATAATGAAAAGCACCTAACATATTTTAATACAACAGAAGGCATTAACCAGTTATTTTCAAGGGACACCGACAGAATTTACTACAGAATTTGATGTAGGATGTTAAAGAAGAGGAACAGCCTGGCTTCATGGTTTGGGACAGAAAAATACTGACTGAATGAAGTATAATTTACTAAGTTGGGTAGGACCCAGATGTTAAGAAGTCAAATGTGAATCTAATGTCAGTGTTAAAATAGTGCATTTGTTGGGAATAGTAAAAGTATATGTGCTCTAGTTAACATCATTGACTAGTCAGAAGACCATAGTACTCAAAAATATAGGCCCTGAAGTATACAAAATTAAAAGCTTTGAAGTCAGACAGCCTTGTAAGTTATATCACCTTGTCCAATTAGCTTTGCCATCAACTATTAATTCCCGTATTTGAAAAAAGGGGATGATATCTCCATCTCAAAGCATTTTTTAAAGAATTAATGAAATAATGCAAGCCAATAATATATCACAAAGCCCAGTAAAAAATATTAAGTGTAGTTGCAGTCTAATTTCTCTGCTCAACTAGTTGGCATTATTAATTTGATCATCAGGAAACTGAGGCACAGGGAGTTGAAGTAATGTTCATAATAACACCTAGAGTGATTGTGGCTTACTTGGTATTGAAGTCTTACTCCATAGTCTACCTTTCATCCGTCGCACCACTCTGCTTCTAAAGGTGATTGAGTCTTACCCAGATTAATAAACACCATCAATTAAATTTTAATGCACATCTATTGTGCATTCATTTTGAAAATCCAGAATCACAATGTATTCCCTTTACTAATTCCTTTTCCAGATAAAGGTAGTGAGAAATAGGCTACTAATAATCATATCTAATATAAAAATTAGCGATAGTACTAGTAAGAATTATTGACGTCAATAAAGACAAGTATAGCTTTATTAATGTTCACAAAATAAATAACATCAATTTCCTCAATGTTAATGACCTTCAGAAATGCCACATTCATCATATTCATGCTTAGAAGAAATGTACATAACCATAAATTATTTGAGCCTTTAATTTTGAATTCATGCGTCATCTCTTTTGGTTAATTTGTGTTTGAGAACAATTTGTACAATAAATCTAAATATCCCACCCTTGCTCGTCAGACTAAGAAACAGATTAAAATATTACCAGTTATCGAATAATCAAGAGCAGTTTTGTGTGTGTGTTTTAATTAATTAGGACTTGTTAGTGACCGTTGTCGAGTCTGTATTGTTATCGTCTGTGTGAGAAAAGAACATAATTAGGATGACTATTCAAAGAATTCAAGGAAAGATAGAACTGATTTTCAAACAATAATCATAATAATATAGACATAAAATTAAAAGAGAGCTATAGGTTAGTACAAAGCCCAGACAAACTGCATCTGACAATAAGATACCAAAGGAGAGACCTCTGGTTTGCCCAACAACACTGCCTGTTTGACTGTAAGGTAGTTTGACTTGAGGAACATACTGCTTTAATTTGTGGATATACCAAAAATTACAATAGTTCATTTTGTCCCAATTACCCACTACATTTAAGATATGCCAGCCACTCTTTGTTACACTCGTGTGCTGTTTTTCTGGAGGATGTGATGAGTAGATGGTAAACAGATTGCCCTTTTGAGTCTGAGATATTGGTTACTAATGATCTAGAGATGAAAGGCTGTGGAACCCAATTATCGTTTCTTTTCCTGTCCAAATCTTTTATACATAACTTTTTAAATAATAAAGCATATTTTCATGCATATTATAAAATCATGAAGGGACTATAAAATGAACAAGATACCTTTCCCAAACTACATATATATTTTATGAGATTATTCGTTGGTTTTCAGTGGATTTGTTATACAGTCTTTGGGTATTCTTAAACTCACAGCCTAGAAGAGGAAATGACCTAAACGTTAAAAGTGAAATACGAAAATAGTACTCATTTAAAGGACCTGAGATTTGTGGCCAAGATTTTTCATCTTTTTCCTTTGATTCAATGAGACCAGAATCTTCAATATTCTAAACAAAAGATAGTATGTGATCAGAGTAACTGCTGGGATACCATATGAAACATCTTAAAGGAAGTCTAGTCAAGGGAAGTTTTTTAATGCTATTGATGCTCCCCCACTCTTTAAAATTTGATCTCTGTTGCTAATATAATTTTTAAAGCACATGAAAAATTTATAGGCAAAAATTTTCAAAACAAAAACATGCTCACCATTACTCTTAATGGTTTCTCTTTTCCCTCAGTTTATAGAATATTATTTTATTGCTGAAAATAGAGCATTGATTCCATGTGTTAAGCTCTCAGATTTTTCTCTTTTGCTAAAGGTTACTTTAAATATGGCCAACTATTTCTGGACCCCCAAATTATGAAAAGGTGAATGTTACTATCTACACAATATACTAAATAAAGAGATATTTCAAATGGCAATGTATATAATGTGTTCTTATAAGATGCAAGCTCTTATAAAAGAGATTCCTTGAACAGGGTGGTGATTAGATTTGGTGGCAGAGTATTTTAATATTTTAGCACAAATCGTTAAAGTATCAGCATATTCCTTTTGCTATAAAAAGCAATAAATTTAACAGCTCTTTCAGTCTTTTTATTATTATTATTTTGCAGTCTTGAGTTTAGCTGAAAAGATTTTGTGTCCAAATGTAAATTTTCACTTTGTGTCCAAATATAATTTTTCACTTTTGTGTTCCCAAAATAGACCATATATGGGTACATTTAACCAGTTATTGAATTTTTTAATGATGTTCCATTTAAGGGTAAAATAGTATTACCCCTTAATACTGGATTACAAAGAAAAGCCTATTTCTGAAGGAATTTTACTTTATGAGAGTAGCAGAGTCTGGGAATTGCATGAATGGGCTTCCTTCTCCATTTCAGGTCTGAGTGGATAGAACAAGATGTTTCATGTGTGGGAGAAATGTCCCCCTCTGCTCATCTCCAACTCAGAGTTCCCTTGAATAGAGAGAAGTACAGCTTGCCTGAATGAAGATACACAGCTGTTTTAAATGCATTTCCGTTACACTACTTGGATAAGTAAGCATACGTTCCATTTTTTTCCGCCCTTTTGGGTAAACATTTTATTATGGGAATTTTCAAACATACATAAAAGTAGAGGGAATAATATAGTACCCCCTCCACACATACCTATCACTCAACTTGAATAATTATGAACATATGTCCCCGAAGATTTTATCCATAACCCTTACACTTCCCTTGCTCCAATTATTTGAATAAAATACCACATCACATCTCTTTGATACATGTATATGTGCGTATTCCTAAAATGGAAAGGCTTTTTGAAATGTGCTTCAATACATTATACACTTAAAATCTTTTAATTCCATGATGTCATTAAATATCCAATCAGTTTGCATGATTGTCCCATAACATTTTAGAATGTTACCATGAAACTATATCCGGATTAACTTTGTATGTTGCCATGGGTCAATGTGTTTCTTAAGTCTCTTTTAATTTATAGAATCTCCCGCCTCTTTCGTTTTTTTTCCCCCTTGCAACTTACATGTTTAAGAAACTGGGATTTCAGTGTATAGTTTCCCACAGTCTGGAGTTTGCTGATTGCCTCCTCAGGGTGTTATTTAACATGCTTCCTCTCCCTTATATATCTTGTAAACTGGTGGTTAGAAGAGAATAGAAAAAATAAACTTGATAAAGTTTAAGTTTTGGGCAAAAATATTTCATAAGCAATGTGACACACTTCTAATAGAAAGAATACAATATCTGGTCATCTCCCTTATTGATGATCATTGTCTGGATCTGTTTATCAAATAAGGGTTGAAAAACTAGTGATTTTAAAATTCCATCAACCTTTATTCATTAGTTAGCTGAAAGACTTCAAAATGAAAATCCTAGTCTCAACTACTAGTCATCTGGAAGTACAGTTTTATTTTAAAATGTCTGGATAAAATGCTTCTTTTCCTCTATTTGCCAAGTTTTTATTTAATATGTTGGCTGTCTGGTGTCCTTCAAAGGTAAGCCAAACATATAATTTACTGGCCAAACCCAGACATTTTTTAAGTGAAAGGGGACACTATTAATAACTATACTGGCACAACAGAATAAGCCGGGCTGCCTGCCCTTGGTAAACTAGGATGGATAGGCACCCTGTTCAAAGGTGACAAATGAGGGTTTAGGCTTTAATTTTTGCTTTGCTTTTTAAATTATCATCATAAACACATGTATTCAAACATATTTGACACATTTCAGTGCTTGCAATTATTTCATGTATTGATGCTCCGATAAAGATTGTGGCAGAAGTCTTTGGCCATGACCCTAGAAAGCCTTCTAATTTTCTTTTCTTCACAGTATGACAAGATTTTGCAGGATCATCTTGTACATTTCATGCCCCAAATCTGGAATCAGCCATTTCTCCAAGGAGTCCTGGTTCCTCACTGTTGGAAATGGCATTTAGACACCAAAATCTGGGCACTGGGGTGTTTGTTATTACTGGTTTGTTTATGGTTTCCAGGCCTTTTTGGTGAACAGAGCTGGAAAATAGTTTTGGAGAACAAAATAGATTATAAAATCTTGCTTCGATATTTTGTTCAAATTCAGGATTATAGGGATTTTACTTAACCTCATTCAACATATTTTTGTATCTTGTTTCCCCAAAATGAAAATCCACTTTCTAAATGACACCAACACAGTTATTCATTTGTTTCATCCTGCAATAGACATACAGTAGTCTCAGAATTACGATACTAGCACTGCCTCCAATAATAGGATTGTTGAAAAGAGTTTGGATTTTTTCTTGCTTTTGGGCTTTCTTTGCAGTTATGATATATAAACTCAGGATATTTAATCAAGCTACTGGATTTTAAAGTGTCTTGAAATGGTTCCTCTTGGTGGTTATTATTTATGCCATCAATGTGATATGTTATTAGGTTTGTTTCATTTTGCTTTAGATTTTTATGCATGAAAACTTTTTAAAAGTATTTTTTTCCTCCCTAAAGCCTCACTGCATGGTTGTATATCCTGGTTGTAAGTCCTCCTTGTTCTGCTATGTAAGCCACTGCCACAGCATGGCAGCTGACAGATGGGTGGTGTGGTTCCATGACTGGGAAATGAACCCAGGCCGCCAAAGTAGTGAGAGCACTGAACTTCAACCACTAGGCCATCAGGGCTGGCTCAAAAGTATTTTTAATTACATAAAATATTTACATGATTCCAAAGTCAAATATCAAAACAGACATATTCAGAGAGGTCTAGCTTCTATGCTTACACACACACGCACGCACTTCATTTTCTGCTTACCTGGACAACCATTTCTTGAATATTGTGCAATATTTCTTGAATATTCTTATCCCCTTTTTAAATTTTAACATAAGCAAATGTGATCTATGTATTTGTATCTACCAGTCTCTGTTGGGAAAACAGTAGTACACTATATGCATTTTTCTTCTCCTTGTTTGTTCTTTTTTAAAACAATGTGTGCTTAAATTGGTTCATAGTCATATAGAGCTATTTTTTTTAACTACTTAGCATTCCTTCATGTGACTTTAGCTTCATATACTCCAGTCCACTGTGGCTGGACAGTAAGCTGTGTTCAGTTTTTTGTTCTATTAAATAGTACTGCAATAATAGTCTTCTGCATATATCTCTCATATATTTGTCAGAATAAGTTAAGAAGAGATTCCTAGAAGCAAGAGTGCTATATCCAAGGGTAAATGCATGTTTATATATTACTATTACTAGATACTATCCAAATGCCTCTCCACTGGAGTTGTGCAGTTTTCCTTGACCACCCACAAGAATGCTGATCTTACCACAAACTCACCAATATTCTCTATTGTCAAACTTTTGAATATCTTGGAGATGGTACATTAGTGAATTTTTAATTTGTGTTTCTCTTATTATGAGTGAATTGAACATTTATAAATATAATTTGGGGGCATTTACATTTCTTTTTGTGAATTTTTTGGTTTATTTCCATATATATGTAATCAAAGTTATCAAGTGTTTTCCTTGTTACAGATTTTAAAAATGGTTATGAAATATTTCCTTATACACACGTTTTAGAGAAATGCACTGATATATTCTTCTAGAACCTTCAAGCTCTCACATTTTACTTAGAAATTTCTCATGAATTTGGAATTTTTTCTCATTTGTCTTTGTACAAATGAATACATCCTTGTCTTTTTTTAAATGTGATTGTCCATTTGTATTATCGTCACTGATTTTAGAAGCCACATTTCAATATACAATTGAGTATATTTCTGAATTTTTTTCACATTGATTTTTCAGGCTAGATATGTGCCAGTATTACATTGTTCATTTATGATGTCTTTATGTAGTTTATAATATCAAATAGGGTTTGCACATTTGTTGTAATGTTCATTCTTTATCTACCATCTCTAATATAAAAAAGTTCTCCTATTTTAGATTTTATCCTTTTTTAGTAGTACACATGAAGACTATTGATTTTGTATATTGACTTTACAAGCTACTACTTTATCAAATTCTCTAAGTTTTTGGATTGTTTTCTCCATGGATTCCTTTGGGCTTTTCAGATGTATTGTCGTATCACTCAAAAATAGGTATATCACATCCTCTCCCTTTCCAATTCTTATGCCTCTAATTCCTTTCTATTTTCTGACTACATTGCTTAATATCTGTAGCACATATGCTGGATAGTTGGCACTTTGTCTTATTCCTGACTTTAGCAGAAAAATCTCTTCTGTTTCCACAATAAGTAAGATGCTAGGCATATATTTGATGATATTAAATAAGTACCACACACTTTATTGCATTGAGAGTTTTTAAACATAAAAGGGTAGCAATTTTGCCAAATATATTTTCTGCACTTATAGAGATGACCATATAATATTTTTTTCTTGTTCTGTTAAAGTAATGAATAATACTACTGGGTTTCTTAATATTCAAGTAGGTGTGCATCTCTGAAATAAACACCACTTGTACATGCTGTGCAATTTTTCAAATGGCCCATGTTTCTGATTGACCATATTTTACTTGAGATATTTATATTGATAATCACAAGCAAGATTGGAATGTAGTTTTCTTTTTTGGGCCTTCAATCTTTGACTGACTTGGGAAATCAATGGCATATACTTTAAGCACAATAAATTTGGATATTGTATTACTTTTATAGTATAAAAGAGTTAAAATAGAATTGTGATTAGTGACCTCTTAAGGTTTGTTAGAATTCTTCTGTGAGTACGTATGGGCCTGGTGCTTTTCCACACTTTATTTTCTCTCTTTCTTCTATGGAGATTTAAATCTTTTGTCTATTTTCAGGTAAATTTTGGTTAGTTTTACTCTAAACTTTATTTCACAGAGTTTGCAAAGTAGTCATCGTAGCCCATTAGGGCTACTACTAAAAAATACCATGGGTGCTGGGTCGCTTATAAACAACAGAAATTTTTTTCTCACAGTTCTGGAGGCTGGAAGTGCAAGATCAGCTTGCCAGCATGGACGGGTTCTGGTAAGGGCCCTCCTCCATGCTGCAGCCTGCAGAATTTCCATTGAGTGACAGCCAGCAAGGGAAGGGAGCATGCAAAGGGGGAGGGAGCTCTCTCAGGCCTCTTTTATAAGGACTTTAATCTCATCTATGACCTAATCACCTCCCACAGGCCCCACTTCCTAATACCATCACTTTCGGCATTAGAATTTCAACATATGAATTTGAAGAGGCACACAAACATTGGACCATAGCTGGAGTCTCATGGTTTTATATATTTTATTTTGGGGGAAGATTAGCCCTGAGCTAACATCTGCTGCCAGTCCTCCTCTTTTTGCTGAGGAAGACTGGCCCTGAGCTAACATCTGTGCCCATCTTCCTATACTTTATGTGTGGGATGCCTACCACAGCATGGCTTGCCAAGCAGTGCCATGTCCACACCTGGGATCTGAACTGACGAACCCCGGGCCGCTGAAGTGGAACGTGTGCACTTAACCACTGCACCACCAAGCCGGCCCCTATATTTCAATTTTTAATCATCTTTATGAGGTATGATTTACATAAAACAAAATGCATCATTCTAAGTGCAGTTTGATAAGTTTTTACAAATGCTCTCTTCTCTCTTCTTTCCTTTCTCTGTCTCTCATTCTTTCTCTCTCTTTATTTTTCCAGTGTTTTAAAAATTGGTCTTATACATTATAAGGACTATTGAGCCTATGTCCTTCCTCCCTTTTGTCTTAATAATCCTCTTTCCTTTGCCTCTGATGTCCCTGGTCTTCTCAATTTGGACTACTCCCACACGCTTCCTCAGTACAGGCTCTCGATAAAATAGGACCGAGGTGATAGAACATATGTGATTACAGGTATGTGATTATGTGATTGTGTTGCATAAAATTGTAGTGCCAGTCTTGCTGGAGTTTTTTTTCTCCCTTGTTGCCCCTTATAACCCCATACCCCATTTCACGTACTGTGAACATGTTACTTCGCCCTGGTACAACCTTTCACAAGTAATAAACCAACATTGGTCCATTGCAATTAACTAAACTCCATACTTTACTCATGTTTTAGTACTTTTTCCCTAAAGTTCTTTTTCTAATTAGGATGTTGTCCAGCAGACCACATTACATTTGGTCTTCATGTCTGCTTAGCCTCCTCTGGTCTGTGAAAGCTTCTCATTCTTTCCTTGGTTGATGGCCTTGAGAGTATCAAAGAATATTGGTCAGTAATTTTGTAGAATGTCCTTCAGTTGGGGCTTGTTAATGTTTTTCTCATGATTAGACTAGAGTGAGGGGTTTTGAGAGGAAGATCACAGAGGTGATATGATCACATCCTATTAAGGGTACATGCTATCAACTTGATTTATCACTGATTATGATAACTTTGCTCACCTGGCCAAGGTATCATTTGTCAGGTTTCTCCACTGTAAAATGACTATTTTCCCCCTTTTCATTCTCCAATCTTTGGAAACACGTCACTAAGCACAATTCACACTCACGACGTGCAAAGTTAAGTTCTACCTCTCCAAAGAGGGAGGTAGCTACATAAATTATTTGGAATTCATCTACAGGAGATTTGTCTCTTCTCTTTCACTTAAAACCTTTATTCAATCATCTATTTCATTATTGACTCATACGTATTTACCTTATACTTTGAGTCATAACCCAATATCACGTTATTTATTTTGCGGCTCAGCATGTCCCAGCTTTGTCCATTGGGAGCTCTTTCAGATTGTCTTCTGTATCCCTTTGCTGCCCCCTCAATCCTTTTGTGTTCTAATGCTTGCTTCCTTATTTTAAGGCACTAAAAGCTGCTCTTGGCTCATTTGTATATTCCCTGGCCCACTCCAAGACACAGCCATTCCTCCAAGGAGTTTTGGTCCCTTTTGTTGACAAATGGTATTAGAAACTAAGATCTGGACACTGGGTTTGCTCATTGCTACCATAGAGTCACTGCTTCTTTGCCCACTCAGTGGACAGAAAGAGGAACTATATGTATATATACTCACTCATGTATATACACATATCTATTGTTATTTCAGTGTCTATAGAGCTGTATTTATATTAAGCTAATCATGAGTACACACTGATATATTTGACTCAAATTCAGTACAACATGGCTCATTCTAGCCTTTCCCTCTTGCCTATCTGTACCTCCCTTTCCAACAGTGAGAAGCCTACCTTCCATCGTCTACCATCCATTTCCTTGTTTATTCAATTCTAGTATACATGTACAGCACTTTCAGAATGGTTAAGCCATACCCACGTGAAAAGGAACTCTAGCAACTGGAGTACAGAGATTGTATGCAGCTCCTTTTGTCTTTAGTCTTGCAGTTTCCCATCAAAACACCATTTTCCAAAGTTACTCAACTCTGCACTCTTGTTTCCTCACCCCCTTCAGGAATGTGTGCCGTGTTAAAATGCTAAGTTTGTGGCACTTTGTTACATAGCAATAGAAAACCAATAAATTTTTATCCTGAGAGGTTTCATTGGCTCGTTTTGAGATTTCATGGGTCCCAGCCCACATCATAATTATCCAAGCTTCCTGCAGTTTCCTTGCCCTTGTCGTACACTGAAGCTTGTGAAGCCCACCTTTCTCCAACTTTAGCTGTTCCTCTAACCATTCCACTGGGCCTCTCAGTGAAATTATTGGTGAATGTGTGGTCCGCCAGCTCTTGATGCTCTATCCCCACCCAGTAGTATTTGGGATTCAAGAGATAGTCTCCCACCTACATTTACTGTTAAAGTTTTGTGGGTTTTGATTTTTTTATCTTACTTTCTGTTTCTGTGGGTTCTTGAGGAGGTTCAAAAACCAGACTACCATCTCTGCTGTCTTCCTGCATTTTTGTATTTTTTATCAACAGCATTTGTTTTTGACTCTTGGGCTTGCAGGAGACTTTTGTCATCATCACCAAGATGACAAGAAATAACTGAGGTCCCAAAAGATTCCAAGGTACCACAGTGAATTATAGAGACAGAATTAGAATCAGGGACTCCAGCTTAGTAACCAGCTGCACTCAGCATCCTCTGCTGTGTCTCTTACACCATGAGGAAATGTCTTCTCTTTTCTGATTAAGAATAGGAGTGTGGCCCTCTGGATGCATCCAATTGTTTTAGGAAAATAAGTAAGTATTCCAGGAGTAGAATTTCACAAGCAAAGATAGATGAGTGTGGCAAATGTGAGCATTTCATTACTCTGCTTATGTAGTATTTTGATCATTTTTTACTATGTTGCCTTAACTTAATGCCAAGAGCAAGAGTTCTCAAACTTTAATATGGATGGATCATTATGAGATCATTCTAACATTCTAATCCACTAAGCCTGAGGTGGTTCCTAAGCATTTCTAACAAGCCCCAGATGATGCCAATGCTGATGATGCCTGGACCTCACTTTGAGTAGCAAAGGCCTAGAGGACCCATTAATGGGCTTCAGGTAGCTGTGCATTTCCTAATTTTAAAGAAAACTTTGGCATATGTAGAAAGAGAAAGAGATAGAGAGAGACAGAGATTTCATAGTTTTCCTAAGATTTAAAAGGATTTCTGTATTAAAAATGTTAAGAACTTTTAGCCTACAAGATAAAGTTCAACTGCTTAGGATAAAATGTAAAGCCTTTCATAATCTTTCTCATTTTATTTTCCTCCACTGTCCTTTAAGTATATTGCAGTCTAGCCACATCCGAACTTATCATAACATCTAAAACCATCTAGGATTCTTAATAGCTACCACTTTAAATAGAATTAAAATAGTCTTTTGTTCTCACAAACCATGTTTTACTTTCATTTATTCTTCAGCTAACATTTACAAAATACTTTATATATTTATATATTATATTTATATATTATATTTTGTACTAAGCCTTAGGGATATAAAAATATGCAATAGTGTCTGCTTGTGGCATTACTGTAATTATTTGTTAAGATACTTTACTCTAGTAGACTGTGTTCCCTTGGATGAGCATTTACCCAGGGTTGGTTGGTTAAATGAATAAAAAGAAAGAAGGAAAGAAAGAGAAAGAAAGAAAGAAAGAGAAAAAGAAACAGAGAAGGAGGGAAGGAAAGAAGGAAGGGAAGAAGCAAGGGCGAGGGGAAGGGAGGAAGGATGAAAGGAAAGAAAGAAGGAAAGAAGGAAAGAGAGAGAAAGAGAGGAAGGAAGAAGAAAGGAAGGAAGAACAAAAGGAGGGGAGGAAAGAAGGTGATGAGGTAAAAAACTAGGGTGACAAGTGTGAAAGCATGGATTGGAAAGTCTGAGGAGTAGTGCTATTAGTTAGAAATAACACAAGTTGTTGGGGCTGCATTTGTCATGTATAAAAGATCATAAATATATTATTTTAAAAGATATTTTGAAAGTGATGATTTATAGAAACAGAAATCTTCATGAGGAAAAATTTTATTGGGAGCCATCACAGTACCACATTTTTTCCCTAAGAATAAAAAAGTAAGGCCAGCCCTGGAGGCCTAGTGGTTAAGTTTGGTGTGCTTCTCTCAGGTGGCCCGGGTTTGGTTCCTGGGCACGGACCTACGCCACTCATCTGATATCGGCCATGCTGTAACAGTAGCTCACATAAAAGAAAAAAGAGGAAGATTGGTAAGGGATGTTAGCTCAGGGAAAATCTTCCTCAACGACAACAACAACAATAAATATTATTTATTCTTTATTTATATAAAGAATAAATATTAACATTAATCTTGTAACAAATTTCTGATTTGGAAGGATGCCATCCAGTAGGATAGACAGGCAGTAGGCAAGGAAACACGTGTTCAAGATGGTTAAGTGGGCTTGTCAGTATTCTATTGGTACAAAGGTTCTGATCACTAAAGATCAATAAAGATTTTATTTGTACAAAGGTTGTGATTACTAGTACTAGACATCTGATCACTAGGTTTATATGCGTGTCAGAGTTTACAAATATTGGCTTATATTTTGTAACAGATTATTTCCATGATTAGGTGATATTCAGGGGAGTTGCTGCTAGACAAATGTCTTCATTGCTAGGGTCCTCATGCAGACATGACGTATGGAGCCAAAGTCTGAGAAACTGATAGCAGATTTTGCAATTTGATGCACAAAATTCTACCAGTGGGAGAAGTCCTTTTGCTTTAGGAATCCCTGTGGTATGTATTCCCTGGACTCAACTAAAAATAAGTAATTCCTACACCATGCTAAACCATGTGAGGAAGTATAATGAGAGGTAGATTGATAAATAATACCTGAAATAATTTGCCAAGAGGTTACAAAATAATTCACCAAATACATGTATAGGCATCTGAAGTTTCATCTTCGGTTGTAGGGTTGAAGGGTTGTAGAGAATATTCCTTGTCAGCCTCAGTGTGTTTAATTTCCTTCTACGTATTGCACCATGTCTGGCTTCATCAGATGCATGCTCTCCCTGGTGAATTGAAACCAAGTTGCACAGATACCTTGCCTTGATTAATCACTGCCTCTATTGTCAACAGCTATTTGTAGATATTTTATCTCATTCTATGTAAAAATTATTCTGATGTATTTATAGTTTGCTCTTCTTTTGTACTACAATTTGGCATGCGAAAATGGTGCTCTACAAATCAGGGAGTAGAGAAAGTAATAATTTGTCCACACAAATTAGACTCTGATGTACTACTATTCTCTAATGCCTCTCATACTCGCCTTTGTATCTCCAACCACTGTGGATTTTTTTTAGATGTGCAAAGAAAATTGCAGCTATTTAAAATAACCTAGAGAGGGAGAACGGTAGGCGATATCCTAACTACCTTAGCCCTTTACATTTCAGCAGCCTTGTTGCCAAGGAAACCACTTGGGACTTTAGGGAAATTTGTGGATATTTAAAATGGATTGTGCCTGTACATAGACAGACATTTGCACAATTCACATCGCAGAATAAAAAGCTTCCAGTCTTGCAATATGAAGCCTAGAATTTCAAGGACTGAGGATGGGAAATAACAAAATGCAAAGGCTTATTCACTTATACGCCAAAGAATGTGCTGTATATACTATTTCACATTACTATTAGGCTAGGCTGTTTAAAAAAAAAAAAATAGAATCTAGCTGGAATAGTCAAGAGTACAATATAAGCCTTATAAGTCTCACATTTTCATTTGTTCTTGTGACTTGCAATTTTAACATTGCGCCACCATTTTCACAATTAATTCCCAAGACATATTTCAGTTTTTAAAATCTAAAAAGAAAAACAAATGCATTCATTGCTGAGGCTCTGTTGGAAACTGACTGAATTCTACGTAAGTGCAGATAAGAACCTTTACTCACAATTCTGTGAGTAAAGTGCAGATGTTAGAAGAGAATAGAGATAGGCTGACATATCAAAACCCTTGAGCTAGTTTTTCAGTTTCTGTATGTTTGTGTCCGTCCTCTGGCTTTTATCCTTTACAAATTTCTGCTGAAGGTTGATATTCCTGGTGAGGCTGCAGAGTAGAAAGCAGGTATACAAATTGGCTTCCAAATATTATTTTCACATATATTCATGGTTAATTTTTGAACCTATACTCACGCAGAGTCTTGCTCTCCCTAGGCATGCAGGTTGACATTTCCATACTGTCCATAAACTCCTGTCACAAGGGAAGTCAGCTTCACCCTGAGTGTTTAAGGAATGCCACAGTCTCCCCCCTCCCCCCCCCCCACCGCCCCCAGTTCATCCCAATGGACTCCAGAACATCTGTGCAAGAAGTCTGCAAAGCAGCAAATCTCTGCCCAGACAAGGTATGTTCTTTGTTTTCACAAAGATTTATCTGATGGATGGTGACATGGGAGCTTCTACCTTCCATAGTTCCAGAGTGTGACTAGTAAAAGTCCATGAAGTCAGAAGTAAAGGATGAGATACAACAGCTGAAAATATACAGCTTCTATATCTCCTAATAATTCAACATTATGAGGTGTTACAATTCCCATCACATTCATTCAGGGACATGTGTTCTCAATAAAAAATAACAATTACATAAACACCACTTTCATATAATAGCTGAGGATTCATAATGAACCCAGGGGCAAAACTCTCCTATTCCTAATTCCTTCTAAAATTATTAAAATTATACAAAAATTGGAGGAACCATGCATTAGTATCAGAGGTTAATGACAGATATTATTTAACTGCAAATAACATACAGAAATTTCAGCTAGGTAGTTTTGATAGCTGGATAGTGTTCAATTGAAAAAAATTTTAAATGAAGAAAAGTAGAATGACAAAACAGAAAGACTAGAGAGACAAATATTTGGCCCCAACAGAAGAACCTAATAATTAGGGAAAGAGCTAGAAACAAGGTTACCCTATGGGACATGCAGGGAACATTTGCCTCAGAATTTTTTTCTCCATTAAGTACAAAGAGCATTAGAAAGCAATTCCATGGGGAAGCCTAGGGTACCTCCAAATAAAAACACTTAGTGGGCATCAATAGTCATTTCTCCCCTCTAACATGACTGGGCTTTTCTCTGCATTAGCAGGCTTGGTACTAGATACGATGGGCACTGACACCAATTGGATAGAGAGGAAATAAGGTTAGCATACCCACTCAATTTTGGAGAAATGTTGGATATTGATAATATCTCATCATTCAAAGGTGGATAAAGAGGAAAATATCATAACATGCAGCCTATAAAAAGATTCTGCATAATAAGATGAGGTGAGCACAGCATCTCAAAATACTTTACAAATAAAATAAATACTACAGAACGAAGAGGTTGGTTTTAGAAAATATCTGCTTTGTCTTTCAGTAAAAAGAAAAAGAAATGAACACCATGAAACAAGAGATGAAAGATGAGAGGGTAAGACAATAGACAGAGATATAAAAAGGAGCAAGCTGGGAGCCAGACAGAATGGCAAAAGGGACTGAATGAGATAAGGAAAAATGAAAGGAAATGAAAGAGACAATAACTAATTTTAAAATTGCTTTGAAAGCAGTAAAGAATCCGTACTGTGAAAACTGAATCAGTGATGTGAAAGCTGAAATTTTGAGCTTCTTAAAGTTTTTATTATTCAGCAACAATAAGTTGCTTACAGTTAGACTAAATTTTTTAAATCACAAATATAACATTAACCAGAGGGAAAAAACTTAATGATGATTACAGCAGAAGTTGATACATTTTAAAAGAATCTAAGAAATAAGTTTTAAAATAGCCACCTCACTAAAAACAATAGAAAAGCTTGACATAGTTGAGAGCCCCTAAAAAATAACTAAGTAGAAAGAAAGTACATAAAGTATACAAATAAACAAAGCTAAAAGTGAGCAAGGGAAAATAAACAGATATCCAAGAACATAAGTAAGGAATGCCTAAACTAATACTTTCGAAAACTTACTGAAATACACAATGTACTAGGAAAACATAAATTAACAAAACAATTTCCCCAAGGTTCAATGATTTAAAAGGACGATTATCACACAAGACATTTAATAACCAATATTCCAGATTTCCTAGGGAGAGTTTTCAGATTCATTTGGTATTATAATTTCTTCCAAGTTTACAATAAACAAATAATTGTCTCCTAGAAATAGTTCCAGGGCATAGAAAAAGAAGAAAGCCATGTTAATTTGTTTCTAGAAGATAATATAACCCTTTAGCAAAAACTGACAGAGAAACTAAAGATAGAACTCATTTAAGAATATTCTTAATGAAATACAAGCAAAACAAATCCAGAATGTTATTAATCAAGTAATAAAAACATAACCAAGTAGGGTCCATTCCAGTAAGATTATAAGCAATCAGTATTAGAAAATCCTATTAATATGCAATCGTATATGAGAAACAAGGAACAAAAATTATATGATCGTTATAGGTGCTGAAAAGACATTTGAAATTTTCGACATTCATTCCTGGGTTAAAAGCGGTTTTAGCTAACAGCAAAATAGAATCTTCCTTAATATTATAAAAATTATATAAAACTTTTAATAGTGTAGCAGTCAGTTCTCCACAAAATTATTTACAGATTCAATTCAATCCCAGTTAAAATTCCAACAGGTATGTGTAGGGGTGTTTGCGTGAGTGTGAGCATAGATATTTACAAGCTGATTCTAAGACCTAGATGAAGAGGCCAAGAATGGAGCTAAGCCAATATGGAAGAATAAAGTTTGTGTATTTTATACTAATGGATACACGAACCTATATAAACCTATAGTTTAAAAAGTGCGGTATTTGCAAAAAGATAGACAGAAGAAAAAAAGAAAAGGAACATAATCTGGGAGTATGGAGTCCAGAAGGTACAGGAAGAGTGATTGAAGTCAAAAAGGAGTTAGAAGTCAAATCTTCTAGGGTATTGTAAGCCATTGCAAGGACTTTGCCTTCACTCTCGGTGAGGTTGGAAGCCACTGGAGGACTCTGAACATAATAACAAAATCTTGTTTGTATTTTAAAATTATCACTTGCGCTGTGTGCTAAGAACAGATAGTAGAGGGGGCAAGGATGAGAGCAGGGAGAATGGTTTGAAGGCTAGTATAGTGACTTAAGCAGTGAGCATGTTGGCTTGCACCAGTTTCAACACTGGAGCCTTTAAATGAGGTAGTCAGATACTGGATTTATTAAGAAGAATTTGCTGATGGATTGGGAATGCAATATGAGAGACAGAAGTCAAGGACCACTCCAAAGTTTAGATCCTGAGCTAGAGGAATACACAAGTTGTAAATTACTAAACTAGGAAATAATGTGGGAATCAGGAATTCCTTTTTGGACAAAATAAGTTTAAAATGTCTATTACGTATCCAAGAGAAGATGTCAAATAAGCAATTGGATGTCTGAATCTGGAGTTTAGGAGAGAGGTATAAACTGGAAGTCATTTAGTATATATTTGTGTTTAACCCTATGGTTTAGTTCTTCATCTAGGGAATAAGAAATGTGTGGACTTAGCCCTGGGCCTCTTCATACCTGGCGATAGTCACCTACTCAGACAAAAACTACTTCTACCTCAAGGAGGATGAGGACTTATAATTGGCTATTGGTTTTGACAATCTGGAGGTCACTACCAACTTTGATGAAAGCTGTGTTGGTGGAGTTATGGGAGCCAAGACTGACTGAAGAGGATTTAAGAAAAAAGCAGGATTGAATATAGATTTTATTATTAGATGATATTAATGCATAAATCTAATTTTCTTTGGTGTAATAAAAGCATCGTGGTTTTGTAATAGATTATCCTCATTTCTCAGGTGACACACGCTGATGTATTGAGGGGCAAAATGTCATGTTGTCTGCAACTCATATTTAAAATATTCAGCAAAAAATTATATCTACAGGGACAAAGCAAATGCACCAAAAGTATAATAGAAAGAAAAGAATCGGGAGCAACAATAAAGGATTTTCTTTAAAGTAATTTGATATAAAGGAGTAAAGAAAAAGAAGAGGTGATTGAAAAGGGATAGTCAAGAGAATATCTTTAAATGAGTGATATAAAAGCATATTTGAAGACTAATGCAAATATTCCAGGAGAGTGTAAAAAATTGGCGATGCAGAAAAAGGGGTCCAATTGCTAAAGCAACATTATTGATTGGACTGTTAGGATCAGATCTAGTGCACAAGTGCAAGTATTAGCCTAATTTTTACTTTCTTCTTGCATTCCTCCATATTTTACAAATTTCCTATAATAACTATCATATCACACTTGGCACCTGACCCAAATCCTTTTTGATAGCATGGGATTTTGCAAATGTTTCTATGACTCTTTTATCATTTTATGTAATATATTAAAAAGCAGAAGGGGCACACAGATGATTTTTTAACCTTGAAAACAAAAGTAAAATCGACCTCATAACAGAACATGAAAAAATGCTAAATAACATATTGTGAAACTATTTCACACAAGTTGAAAGGGTATAGAGAAAGAGGTAGCCTAATGGTTTCTTGATAAAGACAGGACAGAGTCAAGAGGAGCAGGGGTCTGCAAACTCCTGGCCCATCTATGAAATAAGCCCACCTCCTGTTTTTGTAGAGTTTTGGAACATTGCCACCCTTGTTCACTTATATGTTGCCTATGGTTGCTTTCACACTAAAATGGTAGGGTTGAGTATGGAGGGCCCACAAAGCCTAAAATATTTACTATCTAGCTCTTTACAGAAAAAAAGTTTGCAAATAATAGAACCTTGGGGCCGGTCCCATGGCCGAGTGGTTAAGTTCAAGTGCTCCGCTATGGCCCAGGGTTTTGCTGGTTCAGATCCTGGGCGCAGACATGACACCACTCATTAGGCCAAGTTGAGGCAACATCCCATGTGCCATAACTAGAAGGACCCACAACTAAAATATATACAACTATGTACTGGGGGAGTATGGAGATACTCATTGGGCAGAAAAAGCAGAAAGAAAAAAAATAGATTGGCAACAGTTGTTAGCTCAGGTGCCAATCTTAAAAAAAAAAAAAATCCACAGCTAGCATCATATTTAAAAATAAATAAATAAATAATAGAACCTTGCTATTCAAAATGTAGTCTCCAGACCAGGAGCATCAGCAATGAAGAAAATGAAGCAGAAGTCAAATTTGAGCAGTGCCATGAATTACGTGAATGAGTGATCCAGTGGATTATCTAAGGGAAGAAGTTTCCTGATGTAGAAAAGAGAATTGGAACGGCTCCTCAATCAGCCGTGAACTGGCCTGTTTGAGTAATAACAAAAACCTTTATGACTCAGAAAAGAGAGGAGTGAGTAGAAGAAAATAGGGTCAAAGAAACAGGCATGACTCAGATCAGGTGAGATTCTATATAAGAGATCTGGATTGAATTCTCAACGTGATTGGCATATATTGGAGGGTTGTCAATAAGAACATGACATGATTTGATTTACATGCTTAAAATCTACCTTGGCTGCTTTATAGAGAATAGACAATGGAGTGCAAAAGCATAAACTGGGAGAATAGTAAGAGAGCTAGTGCAGTTGTTCAGAGAAGAGAGAATGGTGGCGGGAAGTGGTTGGACTCTAGATGTGTTGTGAAAGGAAAGCTGATGATAAGATGTAGGCTGTGAGGGAGACAGCAGAGTTAAGGATTAGGTCTAGGTTTTTGTTCTGACAGCTAGAAAGATGAGAGTACCATTTAGAGAGACTGGGGAAAATTAGGAGGACTAAATTTGAAGAAGAAAATTAAAATTTCGATTTTAGACACGTTCTGTTGAGATCTTGTTACGCCTCAAGTGGAAGTCTACAATTCTGGAACACTGGGATAAGGGCTCAGGTGAATGAAATCATCAAGAGTATAAATTGAGAAGAGAAACAATCTGATGACTGAGCCCTGAGAGAAGAGACAGACTCAGCAAATTGACAGCAAATATGTGACGCAGGAAGTAAAACTATATGGTTTACTTAAAAACACGGTGAACAGAAGCAAAGTAAAAAAAAACTTTCTCAAGAAGAAGAAA